>NC_142606.1:33446882-33559694 GCF_041222555.1 Hakea prostrata | reverse complement strand
ATGCTCTCTTTGTAGGTCACGGTACTACAGCTCTGTTGGTAGTCGGTCCAAACCATCCCTTTGGTAGGGGTTAAGTCAACACACTCTCTCACAACCATTTGGCATCTCTTATGTCCTCTCACGGATATAACTCACCGGTCTCGAGCGCGCATGAGCCCAAGTCTAGCCATATGCAACCCTCCAATAAATGGCCCCCACAATGTGATTCCCGTCCTCTCACGGATATAACTCACCGGTCTTGAGCGCCCGTGAATCCCCATTGCTACCACGGGTCGTTCAGTCTCAATACCCTTCGAATCGGGTCCGATATAACGGGGTATATCCTAGCCAAACAACGCTAGACATCCCTAGGTATGACAACCAATGATTCGGGAAAGCGTCGATGGGCATCTTCGGAGAACATCCCATACTATTCCCTCCGATGTCCAAGGACAGAAGCATCAAAAGGATACTCAGCAATCCCAAACCAAACTTAAGTAAACACGTTCTCAGAACAGTCATGACATACACAACTAGCAGTTCATCATATACAAGAGAATGTAAAAACAAAAATCAGATTAGGCAATAATTAGTAATACATATATCATGAATAATAAAAAGACAATATAAACAAGTGCTACTGTTCCCACAATAGGAGATCAGAATTAAAGTACAACAACAGTAGGTAATCTCATAGTTCATAAAGTAGAAACCAGAGAACAAGCAATCAATGCAGCTAAGGAATCAACTGTCCTTACCTTCTAACTTGGATAGGAACTTAAAGAATCAAGTATGATCTTGACTAAACCTGAGAAAACAGTCCTAAACAAGTGCATACAACATGTTAGGAAAGATGCATAAAGGAAAAGATCATAAATCAATCGAAAGCAGACCAAGAATGAGGTTGTTTGTACTCATTGGTCGATTGATTGGTCTATTGGAACCAGTCGACCAATGAGTCGACCAATGGAGACAGTGGCCTACAAGAATCCGAATTTTGAGAATCAAGAACCGAATTTGATGGTTCAAAAGGGTACAAATCAGAGGGAAATTATCATGGTAGTATTCTAGGGTATAGAGGATATCAATTCATAAATCAAATCAAGTTCCCAAGTTGTAACCTAGGAACAAAAAGGTTAACCAACTAGGTTAAACATAGATTATGAGGGAAAAATATTATAATCAAAGATAAAAGAACTAGGATATGAAGATTATAGATATAGTAAGGAAAACACATTGATTGGGTTAACATGATCAAACTAGGGGTTCTTGGTTTGATCCCAGAAAATTAGGGTTTCACCCTTTTTGGTTCCCCCGGAAAAAAAGTTGAGAGCTGCGGATGAGAGAAGATAAATTGTTAACTATCAAAACAGGAAAATATAGATGATTAAGTTTAGGTTAACACAATGTCACCCAAGAGGTTTCCCTTCACAAGGGAGGTTACCAAAAGTTCTCTAGATGATCACACAGGTTAGGGTTTCAAAGGATTAGGGTTAGGGTTTCAAGATTCCATCGGTCGAGGTTAAGATCATGATGATGATCATGGATCTTAAAGAACATGATGAGATCATGGAATAGATGGTTGCAAGAGTGCATCATCTTCTTCCTGATCTCAATGAAGAACAGAATTAAAGAAAGAAAATCAGAGATAGAAGAAAGAGTGAGTGAAATCATACCTTTACTGTAGGAGGATGAAGAATTCTTCAAGTCTTTGTGAGAGATCACCAAAGAATGCAAGGGAATATATTAGATTAGGGTTCTAACTTGTTCCAGAGGCTTAGGAGGCAGATGAGGCGGAGTATTCCCGAGATTAGACTTAAATAGAAGAGACAGGACCAAATTAGTAAATTCAGAACCAATTGGTCGATTGATTGGTCGATTGGTCCAATCGACCAATGAGTCGACCAATCAAGACAGCAACTTCAAAATGTGGATTTGAAGGCTCAGATCAAGTCCAAACATCAAGGGGTTTTGCACACACCTAGAGTGACATACCTAGGAGTTAGAAATGCCTTTGAATCAATACAGAGACCACTCCAAGACCATCAACTAATCCAATCTTCATCAGGGTGCAGTTTCCACCCTTGGAACACCAGCATCAACACTCATGGATTCCAATCCAGCCATCAAGTCTTCAACGAAAATGGCCCAAAGATGACATCTTGCCTTACTTGGTCCTTTGGACCTACAAATAACAAAGTTTCCGGATTAGGGTCAGGGCTGGGTTTCACAATGAGACTGTTTTTCGTTCTTCTACTCCATTCCTACCTGCGAACGAGAGAAAGAGGGAGAGAGAGAAAGACAGTAAACAATAAGTTCTTCTAAACTTACAATGGATGAGATCATCTGTCTAGAATTAAATCTCGGTCTTCTTCGTTGCTGTTGTCCAAGGAGTTCCAAGGACAGTAAGGGTTTCGTATATAGGGAATTGATTCCTTCCAGCGTTTAGAAACACAAGAACTGATGGCCATATCCCGTACATTGTTCATGTGAGACAGAATATATTGCGCAATGGCATTTGGAAGAGAATCCATTCTCCCTGGAGACAATCAAATAGGAAAAATCTACAGGAAAGTCAGAATATCGATTAGGACTCCAGAATAACTCCAGTAAAACCCAAATTTTCGTTCGAATGACGCTAGTAGACTAAGAAAACAGAATCCACTTGAAGCAAATGACAAAATGAACTTCAAGTAGATGTTTAGTAGAAGATAGAACACATCTACGAGAGAAATGAAAGCTTCACAGGTAAACTTTCCGAGGGATTTGGGTCCCAAGAAGTGAGAATAGAGATATAGAAGCTCAAAGCTGTAATGGGTTTGTGGCCAGTGAGAGCATGAGAGGTAGAGATCAGATGCTATGATATAAGCTTTTGAAATTCGAAGGAAAAGAGTAGATTTAGGTTTCATAACTGGCAATTTTTAGTGAAACGGCATGGTGCCGTTAAAGGGTCTTAAGTGTGAGAGCATCCGGTGTTTTCTGAACATTGATTCCTAAATTGTTCATTGTGTTGCTGGGTAGCAACTTAGGGGCATGGGGTTTCCCTTGGGTCTTGGTTTACTTTCCCCTTGGGATATGTCTTGGTACCTACATCATCAGTCATCACTGCAAAGTTTAGAAATCCTTTTACACGAATTTGTTTGATTATTTGATGAAAATTTAAAGTGTCTAGAAGGTTTCTGGGTTTCCATTTCCAACAAGACCAGGTAATGATTGAAAATAATGTCTAATCTGCATCTTTTGTAAATTCTATCATCCTCTCTGATGCGGATCAATTATACTTTTGGATCCGACTGAGCCTCCTCTCGTATCCGGGACGATGAGTCCTGCAAGAAAGGTTAGATGCGGGCCGGCTTGTGTGCCGGGCAGCCGCCTCCGATGGCAAAGTTAGATAATGAACAGAGTGAGGTCTCGTGCAAAAGCTACACAAGATTATACTCAGAGTGTATTGGTTGCTTACCAAGGGAGTGCGTCCCTTAACTTATACAGTGTTACTTACCTTATGTGTTTTTGGTAAGTCCGCCCGACAAGAGCCATCGTATCCCTGAGGATTATGCCTTTCCGTTATTGGGCACAACAGAATACCGGTGGAGTTGACTTTCTCAACAGGGAGAGACTGCCTTATTTGTTGAGCGTGATGTACGCTTTGGCCAACACAATCGGTCATGTCCCGATTGACTACAGAGCCCCATTCAGGCGTAGCCCGTTGATATAGGTGCTGGTGAGATGACCCGTCTGGATTTATTCCTATGACCGGGTAACACCCGGTCATCCGGGTTGTGCCTGGTTGAGTCGGGTTATACCCGTTAGGTATAAGTTTCCCGTATCACTCTCTGCCGAAGTGTGTTTGCTGGTGAAATCAGTGGATAAAGAGCATTTGAGTAATTATACTTTGTACTGATTTTGCAGAAATTTTCCTTCTATATGGTTTTTACATGAGAAACAAAGCCTTACGGCCCTTCAATGCCAACTTTGATGTTATCATCGTTGAAGTGGATGACCAGGTCTGTGCATAGTCGAGCTAAAAGGGCTGACAACAATACCCTGGAGCCATTTTTTGATTTTCATCTTAGTCTCAGAAAATATTAGCTGTTTTTCTGGGTTGAATGAAGTGTGAAGGGATTGCTGTTTGGTGTCTTGCTAAACAGCAAGCTGATTGTGCCTGACAAGGTTTTGCTTCTTCTTAAGTCTTGTTTTTTGTTTTTTTAAATTGTTTAATTGGTGGCATTTGTTTTGATGTTTAACAACCTGAAATGAAATGAATGCAACTATTGCCAGATATTTTGAATTGCACTATTGGTTTTAATATCATTGCAATTGGTATTATATTTTTGAGATAACCTGGAAGAAAATTGCATGTACTTAGTCCCAGCTGACTTGACTGTGGGCCAGTTTGTCTTTACGTAATTCGCAAAAGAATCAAATTGAATGTCAATTGAAGAGTGTTGGGTTGCAGCTGGATTTGGAGAAGCTGGAGGGTTTGAACAGTTCTGCTCAACAAGCACAGGATTTCGTGTGTAGGTTGGCACCTAGGCTTCGGAAGCTACAAGAACGAGCTAATCAGACTGCCAATAAGAAGCAGCCGCAGAGTGTTGGGTTCAGTTGGATTTTTCCCAAGGAGGTCACTCTGTAACATGCATGGAGATTTATAAATAACATGTACATAAAGGCTCAGTTTGGGTTTGGCTTTTAGGGGTGCAAGTTGGCGGCCCTGACCCGCCTTGAGCCAAATAGGGCTTGAGCTAAAGATTTTGGCCCTAAGGGCGGGATAGGGCCAAAATATTCTGGCCCTGAACTAGGGCCAAGGGCGGGCCTGGGATTACTCTCTGGCCCGCCCAGCCCATCCTGGCCCGTCCCTGATTTTTGACCCTGACCCAGGGCCCGATTTTGGCCCTGATTTTGGTCATGATCTTGGCCCTGACCCAGGCCCTGATTTTGGCCCTAACTCAGGCCCTGATCCTAGCCCTGATTTTGGCCCTGATCCTGGCCCTGATCTTGGCCCTAATATTAGCCCTGATCCTGACCCTGATTCTGGCCTTGATTTGAGTCTAAAGACTTTGGACCCTCCACCCACATGGAGAGGAATTAATTGTAATACATATAGGTGGATACTTGACACATGTCAAATTTTAGAAACATGATCATGTTTTGTAGAAAATTAATAAAAATAAATTATAACCTCGTTACCAATGTAATAAGCATCTATTTGATTTTGGCCTTGATCCTGACCCTAATTTTGGCTCTAATCTTAATATTAATTTGACGATGATCATGTACTACAGTACTAGATTTTTACCCTGATCTTCATACTAACATTGATATGAGTCTTCTTAATTTTGACATTTAGTCACTTTGATCATATTAGACTATAAATTCACTTTTTATATTATTTTTAAATTAATTTTTATTTTTCCAATAAAGTCATTTTTAGTTCAATAAAATATGGATTTTGTTTTTTGACTAAGGCGAGATAATATATTATAAATAATAAAAACTATTACATAAAGAATTAATATCTAACAAATCTACTGTGATATTTCAAAAAAATTTATTAAAAACATATAGCTATGTTTGTAACTAAAACATCATTTTCTTTAACTATGAAAAAAATACTTCTTTTTTTTTGTTGAATACTAAATTATCGTCGATTTACTTGTTAATAAGGTTTTGAATATGATTTTTTTTGTATTGAATAAAGATATCAATTTATTGAACTGTTGTGAATGAAAATATACTTACCTAAGGCTTAAGTTCTTGACTTTGAAGGTAAAATTTTCATTTATCAATTTCCTTTTGAATTTTGAATCTCTGATGTTTCTAAGTTTACAAAAAGAGTTTGTGTGACATTCTCTATAATTGACTTGACTTTCAAATATGCCTAAATTTAATTACAATTATTCTCTCTACTTATTCTATTTCATGAATAATTTTAACTCTTTGCTGCCGGAGAAAAACCAAAGGAGAAAGAGAGAGAGAGAGAGAGAGAGAGAGAGAGAGTTGGGGGAAAGACAAATTGGAAATTTGGAATGAAGTTTGACCATTGTCTTAGAAGCTAGAAATTAATTGAGAATTGAGATAAATTATAATAACCATAATTTTCATCGAATAGCAAATTAAAAAACCCTAGAAATTTGGATTTATCTATTTCTCTAAAATCTAAATGGGTATAAATAGTTAAATACATATTGAGTATAAGTTTTGGATTATTTGTTGACATCTTTACTATTTTATTTTCCAGAACTGAGTTTGGTTTTTAAGTATTTAATTATTTTAATATGTATTTTAATTACTACCTGTCTTACATTTGATATTTACGACCAAAGATATGGCCAATTAAAGCTAGGGACAAGGCCAATTAGGGCCTGGGCCAATCAGGTCCAATCAGGGCCAGGAACATGGCCAATCAGGGCCAGGGACAGGGCCAATTAGGGCCAATCAGGGTCAAGGCCAATCAGGGCCAATCAGGGCCAATCAGGGTCAGGGCCAATCAGGGCCAACCCATCCAAACCCGGCCCAATTAGGGCCAATTAGGGTGGGAATGGGCTTGGCTTGGCCCTGTAGGGCTTAGGGCCAGGGACAGTAATCATTGGCCCTGAACTAGGGCCAGAGTGGGAATGAGCTCAAATTATACCATATAGGGCTCGGCTTGGGATTGCAAAAGCCCGGCCCAGCCCGGCCCAGTTGCAGCCCTATTGGCTTTCAGAAAAGATTATAAAAAATACATGCCAAACACTGCCTAGTTGAGATTTTCCATGTTTCAAATTTTCAATTCACTTCTACCAAAAAGAAATTTTCAATTCACCATTTGGGTTTTGAATATTAATATTTTCATCAACCTTTTTATAAGAAGATAATACAAAAATAAGGTCAAAGATATCATGTATGTTGTTCCAACTTACAAGAATTAAATGCCTATGAAATAAAATAGGGTAAATATCACTTACACCCCCTCTTACTTGCATATATCACTTACATCCCCTCTTACCTAGCAAATATATCAAACACCACCTCTCTGTTAACTTTCTCGATTAAATTTAATTTTTATCGTTAAATATTTTTCTACAAACCCCAAAATACTCTTTGTTGAAAACATTTTTTTAATTTAAATCCTAAATTACCTCAATCACCCTAGCCACTAGAATACTAAATTATTCTCAATTCAAGTAATTATTAAAAATCAAAATACCATACTTAAAACCCAAATTATCTTTAATTATTAAAGCCCCAACATACCTTATTTTTATTTTATTTTATTTTATCAAACAACCAAAAAAATATTTACTACTTGTATCAAAATGCAATTTCAATACCAAATTATCAGAAGGGTATGTTGGACTTTTAATAATTAAAGACAATCTAAATTTTAACTATGGTATTTTGGTTTTTAACAATTATTTTAATTGAGGGCAATTTAGTATTTTAACTGCTAGGGTGATTACAGTAATTTAGGGTTTAAACTAGAAAAATATTTTTAGCCAATAGTAGTTTGGGATTTTAGAAAAATATTTAAGGATAAACGTTAAATTTAACCGAAAAAGTTAACAGAGGGGAGCTATTTGATATATTTACTAGGTAAGAGGGGAAGTAAGTGATATTATCCAAGTAAGAGGGGGTGTGAGTGCTATTTGTCCTACTAAGAAGGGAGGCAAGTGATATTTACCCAATAAAATATCATATCTATGGTTAAGGGGTTACAGGCATGGTTCCTTGTGTCGGCGATATTGTCTTACTAAGAAGGGAGGCAAGTGATATTTACCCAATAAAATATCATATCTATGGTTAAGGGGTTACAGGCATGGTTCCTTGTGTCGGCGATATATCGCCGACACAAGGCGAAATGTCGCTATGTCGCTGGGGGGCGACACGACACCCCCCAGCGACACCGATATTGCCAGAAGTCGACGATATATCGCTAACGGTCGAAATTTCAACCGTTTGCAATATATCGTCAACTTCTGGCGATAAAATGGTGAAATTCAGGCGAATTTCCATTCAATTTTTTTGCATTTTCTCTCTCTTCTCCAAAGCTTCTCTCTCTCATTTTTCGCACTTTTCACCATATTTTCGTCCGATCTTCGACATCTACGAGTACATCTTGCTTCCTTGTTGTCGGATATCACATTGTTTCTTTCGATCAGTAGCCGTTTCCGCACGATCTGGGAGTTTTTTCGTCAAACAGGTAACCATTCTTCTCCAAGTAATTTTTCACAAAATGCATGCTATATGATGTTGGATGATTTTGAAATTAATATATGTTGAATACCATGTGCCGATCTACGATTTCACGGAGTCGGAATTTTTTTTCCGCAAAGTATTTTAATTTTTTATTTTTGTGGGTAAAAAATGATATTTTGATTATCTTGTATGATTACTTTTTAAGTGATACAGGTTGTATGATGATAGAAAAAACATATGTGGAACTCCGTGAGCCAATCTACGGACTCACGGAGTCTAAATAATTTTTGACCCAAAAAATTAATTATTTTATTTTTTCAAAAAATATTAAAATATTAATATAAATATCAATAATTATAAAAAATGGAAAAATTAGGGGAAAATGGGGGGAAATGTTTTGAAAATTATGGAATAATTATGTAAGTATTTTATTAGTGTATAAACAATTATAATGATGTTGTTAATTGTTATTTGTTAATGTTATTTGAATGCAACAGTCATCATGTCTGCTGGTGGGAGTCAGAGGGGGACTAGGTCTTCCCAGGGTGGAGGGGGATAGGGACGGGGACAGGGATAGGGACAGGGACAAGGACAGCCTGAGAGATCAGCAGTAGGAGGGAGGACTGACCCAGCATGGTAATATTGTACGGCTATTGATGGAGACAAAAATAAAACAGAGTGTAATTTTTGTCACAAAAGAATATACTCAGGTGGCATCAGTAGGTTCCAGGGTCACATCACTGGGAGTTCAAAGGATGTGACTACAAGCACAGAGGCCCATCCAGATGTAATCAAGTTACTCAGGGATTTACAAAAACAGAAGGGGAAGAAGAAAGATGATCAGAGGAAAGTCAACAGAGCACTAGATGATGCAGTGCGGGGTCCGTCATCGTATGTGGATGATTTAGATGATGATAGGGATGTTGATCCTATTGATGTGGACAGAGATCAAGAGGAGAGGGATATGCAGCGGGCCATGGCAGAGAGCAGACGATTGCACCATCAGGAGCAAGATATGGCCAGAGCTAGAGCTACAGGAGCTGGTCCCTTTAGGCCTATAGGGGCTAGACCTTCTGATTCTGGGGGGAGGGGTGGTGTATTTGGCATGTTTGGCAGATCATAGAGTCAGCGAGCCCCTCATACATCAGGTTCAGACCATTCAGTGCCACTGCCACGGCAACCATCTGATTATCCACGCCGTCAAGACCTGATCATGGAGCAGGACCCTGATACATTCAGAAGAAAAGGGGCCAAGTAGCCCAAGATATCTGGTGCATGGAAAGGTATGGCAAAGAAGGTAAAGAAAGCAATGTCAAAGTGGATTTATTACAATCACATCCCAGCAAACACAGCACAGGGTCCATACTATACGAATATGATTGATACTATTGCAGCGGCAGGCCCTCGATATGATGGTCCCAACCCTACAGAGTTGATGACCACCCTCCTTCAAGAGGAGAAGCATGAGCTGCAGGAGTATATTGATAGTATGAAACCCTTTTGGGATACTTATGGATGCATCATCATGTCTGATGGATGGACCGGCCTGACGAGAAAGTCCATCATCAACTTCATGGTATACTGTGATTGGAGAACTGTCTTCTTGAAATCAGTGGATGCTATTGGTCATATGAAAGACCACAGATATATCATGGGTCTCCTGTAGGATGTGATCGAGGAGGTGGGTAGGAAAAATGTGGTGCAGATTGTCACTGACAATGACTCCAACTATAAGAAGGCCGGTGAAGTGTTGATGGCTTCACCTGATTATAACATTTTGTGGACACCTTGTGTTGCACATTCAATTGACCTAATGCTGAAGGACATTGGAAAAATCAGCATTGTCCACAACACCGTTGAGAGTGCAAGACAGGTAACCAACTTCATCTACAATCATAACGTTGCTTTGGCAATGATGAGGAAATCATGTGGAGGTGAGTTGGTGCGACCTGGTCGGACACGATTTGCGACGAATTTCGTCGCCTTGAGCAGCATGCAAGATAAGAAGTCGGGCCTCAAGTCCATGTTTGCATCGCATGAGTGGTTTGATTGGGTTGGATCCAAGTAAGATAACTATCTACTATTTCATCTTATAAATTATTATATTTATATTATGAGTTTATGATTATCTTGTATGATATCTATTGTCTATTGACTTAATGAGTTTGTGATAATTCAGCACGACCAATGGGCGCGCCGCACAGTACACAATATCATCTGATGATTTCTGAAGATGTGTTACTGTGGTGTTGCAGACTATAGATCCTATAGTAAAGGTCTTGCGTATGGTGGACTCTTCCTTGAGGGGACCCACTATACCCCACTTGTATGCATCCCTTGAGCGTATGAAGGATGCTATAAAGGCAACAAACCCTAGAGGACATCGGGCTTTCTTAGTTATTGTCGATGCACGATGGACAGCTCATCTGATGCATCCTCTGCATAGGGCCGGTAAGTAAATATTCTGGGTTGTTGATTTGTAGTTGTAGACTTGTGGGCTTGTAGCATTGTAGGTATTGGTAGTTGGTACTAATTTTAAGCTTTTTTAATTATGCAGCATATTTTCTAAACCCTAAGTATCAATATAGTCAACATTTAGGGTTGGACACAAACATATTGGATGCCCTGCTACAGGTGATATGAAGTTGGAGCCAGATGAGATGCTCCAATCATTTTGCCACAATGAGGTGAGACATTGGGAATTTCAAATGATTAGTGAGTTGTATTTATTGTTTAAATAATTTAGATAACCAATCAATACTAATGATTGTATTATTGCAGATCAAATTGTTTAGGGATGCATTTGAGTCTTTTAGTGGAGCTGCTACTGTACGGGGTAGAGAAACCAGTGATCCAGGTTAGATACTTATATAGTTAGATCCTTAGATGCATAAATGTTTTGAGTCTTTTGACTTTGAGTTTCTAACTTAATGTTTTTGTGATAATGCAGCTGAATGGTGGTATCTCTATGGCAACAGTGCATCAAACTTGCGAAGGTTGGCAATCAGGATCTTGTCTCAGACTTGCTCTGCCTCTGGATGTGAGAGGAATTGGAGTACATTCAGCATGATCCACTCCAAGAGGAGGAACCAGTTGGGAAGCCAACGTCTAAATGACCTCGTATTTATTCACTATAATATGAGGTTGAAGCTGCAATATGCCAGGGAGCAGGCTCTGAATGATAGGCAATACATCAATCTCGATGATATATTTGATGTGGCCGAAGATGAGCAAGATCCCCTCACTCAGTGGATGTTGGACAGGGGTGAGCCGGTATTGGACCAACCTGGAGGGAGGCCTGACCCAGAACTAGCTCAAGCTGTAGGGGTTAATGTGGATGAGTATATGGTCACTCAAGAGGGTCAGGCACATGCAGAGGCAGCTGCAACTGCTGATGAGGATTGGATGATGGCATCAGGCACGGAGGAGCGGCAGGACGACGATCCCGATGACACACTCCCGCCTAGTCAGACTGGTCGAGATGATGATGATGATGATGGTGGTGGTGGTAGTGATAGTGGTGGTGGAGGCATTAGAGAGCGTCTACATGTTCCATTACCAGAGACACAGCAGCCCCCACCCAGATACACTAGGGAGAGTCATTTTAATCATGCCACCCAGGATTATGATCATGGTGGTGATTATCAGCGTGATCATCAATATCCTGATACGAGGCCGAGCCACCATCAGAGGGGGCTGGCCATGACGGCCAGCAACAGCACGGAGGTGGTTATGATTATGGTAATCCTTGGGATGCAGCGATTGCGTCAATGGGGTCCATGAGCTTGGATGAGTCCGTAGGCTCCACAGTAGGTTATTGGCCTACGGGTAATTATGGTGTCCCTCTCCCTCCTTCACATGGACAGTATGATATGGGAATTAGTAACCCCTCTAGTTCTTCGTATCATGGGAGCTATGGTGTCCCTCTCCCTCCTTCACAATCAAAGTCATTCGTACCAACAAGGGCATCTGATGGCATGCGGAACGTTCCTTAGCCCTATTCTCACTTCCGTCAAATTGGAGTTCTCATGGTGGCGGAAGATGACCGCTATAGAACTACAATTAATGATTACTTAGACAATTTTCAATATCGTATGAGATGGGATGAGTATGTGAATTTGTTGGGGGGGCATCATTATGAGACAGTTCGAGTCACAGGAGTTCGATCCACCTAGGCACAGTACCTGTTACTGAGAGTTCCAGATTTTATATGGTTAGATGACTCTATGTATTTTAGTATTTATACAATGAATTGTAGACTTTATATGATTTGGTTTTTATGAGTTTTTAGGTTTTTAGTTTTGGGGCTTTCGTCCGCGTACAGTAGGACATGGGTCGATTAAGAACATTAGTTTAGGTAATGTTTTAGGTCAAAATAACACCCCCAATATGTTTATTGGCCTCAAATTAAGTTACACATCAAATTTCAAGTCAAAATGACCTAAAATACCCATCGAAACAGGGGTTCAATTTTTCATTGAACCACTACCAAAAGTCGGTCGACTTTTGGCGATATGTCGCCCATGTCGCCGTGTCGCCAAGGTCTGACACCGCGACATGGGTCGACATATCGAACCTTGGTTACAGGTAGAGTGCAATTACAATCTTTAGAAACAAAACAAAATTGGGTATAAAAACAAAAAAAAAAAAAAGGTCCCAAAATTTATTTTTCTTAAAAATTATTCCAATCAGTCTTATGTCTATGGTCATCTGCATGGAAAGAAAATTTAAAGGATCACTTAAATATGAGATCATCACAGCTAGGTCCAACACCAATATAATGGATTGGTACACCAATTAGTTCTTCAATTCTTTCTACATAATTGCGGGCTGCGATTGGAAGATCAGTGTATCTTCTAACTTTTGAGATATCATCTTGCCACAAAGGTGAAACTTCATAATCAACCTGCATATGCATAAACACAGACAAAACCCATCAAGAACAGTTAGATCTGAACAATGAGAAAGAAGCCAATATACAAAACAATGAGAGGCTAAATAAGCACCTCCATACGAGTATTTAGTCTTAAAAATTTACTTTTATTTGCTCAAGAACAGTTAGATCTGCAGGGAATGACTTGATTGGTGTGCCATCAGCTAATCTATAGCCAACCCCCAATGTGGAATTTTCTTTTGGAGGATTAAATCATTATCTCTGATCCTTTTCTTCTTCTTTCAATGAATAATCCATTAGCTAAAGTAAATCTGCATAGCAAGATGCAGTGAAGTAGTCTCTTAAGTTAGCTTGGGCTGCAATCTTCAGACACAGTGAGATCGTCTTTTCATTAGATCATAGTGAATATCCCCCCAAATAAAGAAAAAAAAAGAATGAAAAAAAAAAAAAAAAAAAGAGAAAGGGATAATTACTGTTCCCCCTTTGTACTTTGATTTTATTACTACTTTATCTTCCGTTTTTTTTTTAAATTGCTAATCAAACCTTTAACTGTCTACAATTACTAATACCCCTTACCGTTAAGCTCTATTAGTTTACTAATCATGTGGCATCTATATAATTTTTCAAAATTCCAAAAGTAACCCTGTAATTATCTTTTTACTTATTTACTCTTTTGTCAAGTTATAATACTACCCTTAATTAACTATGGGAAAAAATTAACTTTAAATTAACTTTTCTTTTTTAAAAAGAAACTACTGAATAAAGGAAGTATGTGATTTTTTTCTCTAAAAAGGAAATCACCAAATAAAGGAAGGATGTAACTAAATAAATTTAAAATAGAAACTAAAATATTAAGAAATGTCAAATTTAATTCAAAGTTGGAAATTGAAAATCACCTAATATATGCTAACCATTATGCATGTTATCAAATTTCCTATCAATTAGCATCTTATATGTTCATTTGTTTGTAAAACTTCCATCATTGTGATTATGAAAAATTTAAGTAGAATGTGAGAGTTTCAACAACCATAAGTATGTGGTCCCACCAAATCCAAACTAATTTTAAAATATAAGATTTAAGGACATAATTGACATTTAATATAGTATAAATGAGAGTAATGTCATATTTTTGACTTCTTAATTTTAATGAAGGACAAAATGGACATTTCATATTTGATGTTAATAATCACTTAACACCGTTAGAAGTGAGGGGGGCACTAGTAATTTTATAAAGAATGAGATTTAATTAATAATAAAACCAAAGTATAAAGAGGCAATAATAATTATCCCAAAAAGAAATTACTATCAGCTTTTATATGTTTGCATTACAGACCCTGCCACCTAGAAGCTCATTTATCCACTTTTGCTTCACAGGGAAATTTATGAGCATTCTAAATAGTCCACAATATTCTTTACTTGCTTTGTAATATCAGCCATGAAACCTACAAACATTAACCTTCAACCATTTGATAAAGCTTTTTTCTGCATAAGGTGAACTAGGTTTAAGCTGAAATGAATACAATGAGTGAAGGTGGATGTGCCACTTAAAAATTTCTTTCCAGGTGCAACCTGGACTGTCACATTTTCTATTAAGCAATCATTTGCAATATTCAAAGTTAGCTAGAACAGAGGTCCTATGATCATCCATTTACTCTCCATTGCTTTTCAAGGTTCACAAGCAGATAATTTTTTTTTTTTTTTTTAATATCAAATATCATATTTTGTGTATTAGTTTTCAAATAATTTTTATTCTTTCCACACAAATCTTGGGTACCCATTATATTTTTATTTATTTATTTAATTTGTAAAATCAAATATCAAATAGGAAAGAGTATTCTTACTCACGATCGTTCATATTAATGGTAGAAGATATTTTGGGGTTTCTATCAAATCACCTTTCAAGTGATTTCCCCCTTTTACAATTGATTTCGATATTTTCTTTTCTAATTTTGCTAATAATTGTAGAATCCTTTTTTTTTTTTAGTCCATACAAATCAATTTTAGAATTTTCTTTTTCTTTTTCTTAATTTTGTAAAATCAAATCAGGAGAGGGTTTCCAAAAAAAAAAGGAGAGATTTCCTCTCAGGATTATATTAATGATAGAAGTCTTCCAGAATTTCTTTGGAGACTTAATTCAAGTAATTTTTTCCTCTTAAAGTTCATTTTAATGTTTGGTTTTCTAATTTTGCTTATAATTGTAGTAGGATACTTTGGGATTTCTATCAAATATATATTTTTTTAAAGTTATTTTTCCTCTTAAAATTTGTTTCTATGCTTTATTTTTTAACTTTGTTAATAATTATGATATGATATTTTGGGATTTTTTCTCAAAATCTACCGGATTTGGCAAGCTAGAAATCACAAGCTATTCAGAGGCGACAATATTTCTGTTCCCTCCCTCCTAGCTTGGATCATCTCCGACACAAGTTATCGATTCATGCACGGCAAAGAAGTTGTGGAAGATACCGCTCATAGTAGGGACTTCTTCCGTCGATGGGCATTAAGCTAAATGTAATATTATGTGGGCTACAAAGGGCAGCATATCATGGGTACCCACAAATACAAGTCCAATCTGATTCACAGCTTGCAATTCAAATCCTCATTGGGAGCATGCAAAGCCCATGGGCAGCAAGAGGTACTGTAGAAGATATTCTTGATATCAAACTGGGATTTCATCAGTGTGTATTCACGCATTGTGTAAGAGAATCCAACTTTTGTGCTGACTTTTTAGCAAGCTATGCGAACTCCCTTGGGAAAACTCACTTGTGCCCTAGCGATCTTCCCCCGAATCTGGCTCGACTTGTTCATCAAGATTCTGGTGGGAAACACAACCAACACTTGTAATTTTTTTATTTGGGATAATTACTATTGCCCCCCTGTATTTTGATTTTATTACTAATAAAATCTTGTTCTTTACGAAATTACTACTGCCCCCCTTTCTTATAACGGTGTTAAGTATCCGTTAAGTTTGAATATGTAATGTCTACTTTGTCCTTCATTAAATTAATAAATCAAAAGACGATGTTACCCCATTTATAAAAACCATATTAAATGTCAATTTTACCCTAAACTTCATTTATTTTGAACTAAAGAAATGGACAAATTCCAAATCCGATTTGGTTTCCCACCTTCACTAAACTTCATTTATTTTAAATTCATTTATTTTGAATTAAAGAAATGGGCAAAATTCAATCTGGTTTCCCACCTTCACTAAACTTCATTTAGTTTGAATTCATTTATTTTAAATTAAAGAAATGGGCAAAATCTAAATCCGATTTGGTTTCCCACCTTCACTAAACTTCATTTATTTTGAATTTATTTATTTTAAATTATAGAAATGGGCAAAATCCAAATCCGATTTGGTTTCCCACCTTTAATAAACTTCTTTACTTTGAAAAGATGATATTCATATTCCAATTTGAGTTAAATTCGATTTTCCTTCATCTTCGGTTTCAATTTGAGTTTTATTCAATAATTTTCTTTTTTGAATAAAATGGATTATGATTATTTTTTTTTCCACAGTTAATTAAGGGTACTACCGTAACTTGACAAAATGATAAATAAATAAAGAGATAAGTATAAGGGTATTTTGGGATTTTTGAGAAAATATAAAGATGCCACATCATCAGTAAACTAACTGAACTTAACGGTAGGGGGCATTAGTAATTGTACACAAAGTTAAAGGTTGGGTTAATAATTTTGAAAAGTACAGGGGATACAATAGTAATAAAATCAAAGTACAGGGGGCAATAGTAATTATCCCTTTTTATTTTCTTTCTCAGTTTAATATAAAGCACCTTTTCACCAAAATAAAAAATACCAAAAATATCTTTAAAAAAATAGTAACTAAAATATGAAGACTACCATAAACTAAGGTAATAAGAAAATAAAAGTAATTAATAAATTATATTTTTACAGAAAGTTATTCGAAGTTCTTGTAAAACTTTTTTTTTAAAAAAAAAATTAAGATTTTAAGGCAACTAAAAGACTAATGAGGATTTTTTTTAAAAAAATTTAAATTGGGAAACAATAAGTAGGATAAAAATATCATTTCAAAAAAATAGAAAACAAAAATCGTGGAAAATTTCATTGAAAAAAAAAAAAAAATAGAAAACAAAAATTGTAGAAGGCATAAAAGTTGAAGAAAACAATTTGCCTCCCTCAATGCTTTTTGTTTTCTTTTTCTCTATTAGAATATTTAAGTAAGAATAACAATGCATGGAAAAGTTAATTAAAAGAAAGAGAGAAGAAGAAGAGAATAATTAACGAAAAATATGGTAATTTTTACGTCAAACTTCCTTTGTCTTCTTAACAGATACATACATTATGCCACCACGAGGACAACATGTAGGTGGTAGGAGAGGCAGGTGTAGAGGTCGAGCACCACTCCTTGAGCCATAGGATGAGGTCATCCATAGAGATCGATTCGTCACGCCACAAGAAAAGTTTCTGTATGCATACTTCGAGCATTGCCGTATAGAGTATGGTCGCATACTACGGTTATGACAGATCAGGACATTCCTGATCCATTAGAGGTTCGATACTATGCAGTGGACACATCTTTTCACTAAGGATCTACCGGTCTATCTGGAGTTCGTGAGACTATTCTTCAGCAACATTTCTTATTTCCGCGAGGGCAGAATTATGGATCATTTTTAGCTAATCATCGAGAGTCAGGTCTGGGAGACACAGATCAGATTCACCACAGAGGTACTGGCACACATCTTCCAGGTACCATACTATCCACATGAGTGCAGATGGATACCTATGGGTGCCGAGGTAGACTCTTTTCTTCTCCCATATGAGCTTCATAAGATCTGTGCTACTCTTTGGGATGACTTGGGGTGATACAATCCACGTACCAATGCTAGGATGATACCAGCTACTAGAGTCATCGGTCGCATCATGGGCTGAAACATCATACCAAAAGCGAGACATTACCATAGGGTATCAGTGATTGAGGCTTTGGTGATCTATTGCATCTATATGGGATTCGAGATTGACTTATCCTTCATCATCTAGAATGCCATGATGGATATAATAGAGCATCCTGGAGTGTGGAACCTTTGCTTTGGTCAACTTCTGACACTTGTCTTCAGGCACTTTGGGGTGAGCTTGGAGGACACAGAGATGCATACTCGAGAGCTGGGTTATAACATCGGAGGCAGGACCATCAGACAGATGCATCTTAGTTATGCTGTGAGTTCCAAGGACGAGGATGATGATAAGAATGAGGATGATGATGATCATGATACAGAGGATGAGGAGGATGCTGGTCCAGACAATGATGACTAGGCTGGAGACGATACGGAGATGTGCGAGGCTGATCCAGGTCATCATGAGATTCTTGCACCACCACCACACTTCGAGATCGGAGGTCCTTCTCATACAGCTCCTGAGACACTAGACATGTATGCTTAGATGCTTACCATGACTTCTATTTTGGAGAGGATAGAGGTCAGATAGGAGAGGATGGAGGCTCAACTGACACAGGTTGTGGAGGATGTCAAAGTGCTTAGAGATCAAAGAAAGTCTCCTAGATAGATTGTACTAGGATTTCCTTTTATGCTTTTACTGATGTAACTTTTTTATAAGAACTTCCTAGAATTTAATGAAGTTCATTTTGTTTTACTTTCTTATTATGTATTATGACTTTTCTTTTAATGCATTAAGTTATGTTTGTTCAAGTCAAAATTATTGTGCATTATTCAACAAACATATTATGCTTCATTATTTATGTTTCTAGTCAAAAGTTCTCTATTATTCACTTCTAAGAAAAACTTGAGTCACTTCTGGATCTATGACTCAAAGATGTTACATTATTGTTTCCTGTGGTTAGGATTATCCTTGAACTGTGGGCTCTGATACCACTCTGTCACATCCACCTAGTTGGTACCCTATCTGGCATACCCGAGTGTGTGATCCACAGGCCCAAAGATTAGTATCGAGGAAATCAACCTCCCACATTTACAGTAATATAATCAAGAACAAGACTAAATCAATGTTATACTATATTAACTGAAAGATCAAGATAAGATTCAAAGAATACATATATAATCAGAGTGGCGGAAAAATAATGATACCAATAGAATAATCAAATGTAGAGTGTAACGGAAAATCACGCTACAGTCACAGCGGAAATGTAGATCAAAACTAAAAGGAAAGATTATAACTGGTTCCCAAAATAAGAGGAATAGAAAAGAAGTAATCAAAGACTAAACAAATGTTTCTTCAAGTCTGTAGATAACACTTCTAAAAGTAAAGGTCTCAATATCTAGATAACACTGAACTAGCACATGAGTACGACTAATCCTGATACGATACTCCGTCACCATAGAATTCTTCACCGTCGTACTCACCATAGTTAGCATCTTAGGCATAGTATGTGTCATCTTCTGAGATTCAAAACACTCCAAAAATTTAAGAGAAACTCTAGAACAGTAATCTAAGATTAACTAACATAGATTAGACATCAACAATAATAAAAAAGACGGAATTCTAATTTAATCAAAATTAAGGTTTTCAAATAAAATAGTCTGTGGATTCAACGGAGAGGCTAGAGAGAATGAGAATTTACTCTAGAAGAATAACAATAGTAGATCAATGATAGAAACTAATAAAAGAATGAATCTAACATGCTTTGAAATCAAAGAGAATAGAATGATCACACCTTCATGAAGATTTCACAAGATCTCTTCATAAAATTCAGTTGTGTAGATCATAGGAGTATTGGAGTGAATGGAGATTCACTCACAACTACAGAGATTGAAGAAGAAGTGTTTGCAAGGATACAAAACCATCTTTATAATCACAAAGATGAGAAGAAATCAATATAAGAGTAGATCAATAGAAGATTAAGAGAGAATACTAACCTTAATGAGGAATAACCGCCGAAGAACTTGAGAATTCTCAATGGATCTTCCACAACATCAAAGACAGGGCTTGAGAGAGGCTGCCCACATTCTCCAGAGGTTTTAGAAACAAGTGTGACTGAAAACCACGTAGTCCCATTAAGTAGAGCATCAAAAACCCTAAAATCAGAGGTTTTACAAAATAGCCCCTGTGACTGTGGGTCGATTGGCCCAGTTGACCCAAGCAGTCGACCTAGGCTGACAGCAAGTCAAGATCAAGGAATTGAAGCTCCAAACCTCAAAATTTCCAATGGGGCTTCTCCCAACTCAACAAACAACTCACCTAGCATTGAGGGATACTTTCAAACCATGTCCAACTAGGCTTTAAGTCTATCAACCATGCTCTTCTTCATCAAGGTGCAGCTTCTTCTCCAACTCTAACAAGGTTTCCAAGTATGGAACTCCATCATCAATTTCTATGGGTTTTGGGTCAAACACCATGTCTTCTATGGCCCATAGTTGCCTTCTTCCTTCACTTCAGGTCTTCGGACCTAGAAACAATAGGGTTTCCGGGTTAGGGTTAGGGCTGGATTTCACACTTTTCATCCTCTTCGTTCATCAGGATCTAGTTGTAGCCCAAATAGGTGTCCATGAAACTTAGAGTTTCATAACCAGCTGTTGCATCGATCAGGAGATTAATTCAGGGCAAACGGGTAGCAGTCCTTTGGGCATGCCTTGTTGAGGTCCATGTAATCGGTACACATCCTCCATTTCCCATTCGACTTCTTAACCATTACACCATTGGCTAACCAAGTTGGACACTTGATTGTTTTGATGAACCCCAAACTGTAAAACCCAGCCCTAACCTTGACCCGGAAACCTTGTTATTTGTAGGTCCAGTGACCCGAAGTAAAGTAAGAAGTCAGCTTTGGGCCATCCTAGTGGAGGACTTGGTGTCTGGCTTTGAATCCATGAGAGTTGATGATGAGGTTCTATTTATGGAAACTGAATCTTGATGAAGATCGGATTAGTTGATGGACTTGGAGTGCTCTCTATCATGGTTTGAAGGCATTTCTACCTATTAGGTAAGTCACTTGATATGTGTGCAAAACCCCTTTAGGATTGGATTTGATCTGGGTCTTCAATTCCCTGTTTAGGAGTTGCTGAACTGATTGGTCGACTGATTGGTCGACTGGACCAGTCGACCAATCCACTCGACCAATGGGTGCTGTCTTTGGCAATTAGGTCTTGCTTGCTCTTTTTAAGTCCAATCTCGAGTCTACTTCGTATTTTCTGCCTCCAAACTCTTTGGAACGAACCAAAGACCTCTGCAAGTCATCTCCCTTGCATCCTTGGTGTTTTTCTTGACGGATCTTCGTCAAAACTCTTCCTTTTGCATCAAAGGTATGTCTACACTCTCTTCTTCTCCTCCATCTCTGTTTTTCTTTCCTTTTTGAGTTAAGACAGTAGAGGAGATGCTGCATTCTCTGTTGCAAACATCTCTGGACTTGTCTCTCATGATTTTCCTAAGGATTAATGGCTAATGCGATGATCTTAACCATGATCATTGCAAGTTTTTGAAGGAATCATGATCAAATCATGATCTTGTCTTTGTTTATCTTTTGATTTGAATTCTGATCTCCTTAGATCTACTATATTGATCATGTTAGTAGTCAATTGCTGTGTTTTCTTTTCATGATCCATGATCTATCAATCTCTAGTTGTTTCTCTTCTACCATACCATGTTTTCTTCATGAATCATGATAGTTACATATATGGTAGGTTTTGTTTCCTTGTTTAGATTTATGCTCTTAGGTCTATTTTCTTGAAGATCTAAGTATGCCTTTCATGATACCTTTACCTGAATCAATGATTCATTCTCCTATTGTTCTTGTCTTTGATTTCTATCTTGAATTCTTCAAGAACCATGATTGATCTAATTATGGTAACTTTTTGTTTCCTAATTTGTATCTTGATGACTTGATTTGATTAGTGTTTTGAGATCCCCTATATGTTAGGATACTACTAATGTAGTTTACCCCTTGATTAGTACCCTTTTGAACCACCAAATTCGGATTTTATATCTCAAAACTCTGATTTTATAGGCTACTGTCTGCATTGGTCGACTGATTGGTCGACTGGGGCAGTAGACCAATCCAATCGACCAATGAGTACAACAACTCCAGAATTGGTCTGTTTTGGATGTTTTGGTATCTTTTCTGTTAGGGATCTTTCCTAATATGTTGTATACACTTGTTTAGGACCTTCTTCTCAAGTTTGTCAAGATCATACTTGATTTCTTAGGATTCCTTTGCAAGTTATAAAAGGTAAGGATGGTTACTTCTATAATAGCATAGATTGTGTGATTATTAGAATCTTTTGGATTTGTTACCATAATTACATTCTTTAATGAATATATTACTGCTGCACTTACTTTAATTACAGTAGCTTTATTTACTTGCTTTCTTTAGTTTATGAATGTCTTTATTTGTTAACTGTATATGACATGGATCTTATTATGGTATATTTCTATATACTGTAAATGTGTATGATATGATTGATTTGTGATTGTGATTGATTAAGTATGGTTCGGGAAGGAGAGGTGTCCTTTTGACACTTCTGTCCTTGGACAACTACGGGAATATTATGGGATGTTTCCGGAGATGCCCTTTGGACACCTTCCTAAACTGTTGGATGACATATTTAGGACTGTCTAGTAGTGTTTGGCTAGGATGTCCCGTTATGTCAGACCCTAATCGGAGGGGTATTGAGACCGAACGACCCGTGGTAGCAATGGGGATTCATGGGCGCTCAAGACCGGTAACCAACCCGTGAGAGGACAGGAATCACATTGTGGGGGCCATTTATTGGTAGGGTTGCATATGGATAGACTTGGGCTCACGGGCGCTCAAGACCGGTAACCAACCCGTGAGGGGACGTGAGAGCTTCCCGTTTACCATATGTGGATGACCAATAGGGTTGATGAGTCCGTAGTCAGGGACTATGAGGACTCTAGTGTGAAGGATACCGGAAAGGATCGTCAGGGAACGAGGAATGGACGTATCTGGATCTGACTTGATGTAACTAAGTAGAAGACTTGCATTTGGCTAGGCTTTACCCTGACATGAGCCGGTACTTAGACCAATGGTGATGTGAGAGAGTGGTGACCTATACCCCCAGCCATGGAATGTCCCGAGGGATGCCGGACCCATTACCAACTGATGATGAGTGATTGAGACCTTCCTAAAGAAGTACGGTGCTATGACTTAAAGCATGTTTGCCAATAGAGACCAGCATATGTAGAGTTAGATTCATACATTCATTGTTTGTTTCATACCATATTGCATTTATGTTTGTTCTCAAATCCCGCCATTTATGTTATTATGGATTTAATCGCCTTTACCGAGTTTCTTTGAAACTCATTCCTTTATTGTACAATGTTTGTTAGACTATTCTACAGGTTTTGAATATCATGACGGCCCGTACGAAGAAGCGCAAGGAGAAGAGGCATATCTCCAGGAAGGTGATTGCAGTTACAACAATTACACTGAAGATCCCGCGAGTGGTTATGCTCCGTACGATGCTTAGTCCGACCATAGAGTGGAAGCGCCCTTGTGCCGTTTATGAGATTTATACTTATAGGGATGTTGTCTATAAGATTGAGAACAATTTAGTTACCTAATGTACCTGCTATTGGGATTAGATTCTATCTTGCTTATTCTCTTTTAGAACTACTTTTCCGCTGGTTGTAGAGTGGGATTTCGCCTCACTTTACTTATCTGATTTAGACACTCTGATTATATCTAGTACTCTGATTTATATATAATTCATTCTTTCCTTATTTGGATCTATGGCTTATCTTCCGCACTTTTATTATTATTGTTCATGATTATGTTATTGTTTATGTGGGAGGTTGATTACTCGATACCTGATCTTCGGGCTGTGGATCACACTCTCGGGTATGCCAGATAGGGTACCGGCTGGGAGGATGTGACAGACTTCAGCTTCTCAACCTTGTTCCTAATGGCTTCGTGCTTCTCAATTGAGAAATTTCTTCTTCTCTGTATTATAGGCTTGGCCTTCGAATCTATCCATAGTTGATGCTTTGCAATTGATTGGTCTATGCCAGGCATGTCATCAATCGACCATGCAAACACATCAATGTTTTCTTGAAGGAAACTCTTCAATTCTTCTTTGAAGTCTCCTGTCTATTCAGACCTGATAAAGGTTGTTCTTCCTTCATTGTCAGAATCCAATTGGATTCGCTCCAACTTCTCCACAGGTTCGGGCCTCTGCATCTCATCCTTGTCCATATCATCTCAAATCTCAATTGATAGGGCCGTTGCCTTTTTGGGCCCAGCCTTATCTTTCAAATATGATACATAACACTGTCGGGAGGTTTTTTGGTCAGAAGTTACCTCCCCAATCCCCTTATAAGTTGGGAATTTGATCTTCATATGTTTGGTCGACACTACTACTCCTAGCTTTGTAAGGGATGGCCTCCCGAGTATGACATTGTAGGCTGGCAACTCCTGAACGACCAAGAAGTTTACCCGAATAGTGGTTTCTTTGGGGAGATTTTCAACTGTAAGGTCTAGTTGTACTGATCCCTCTGCAATTGTTGACGATCTAGCAAATCCATATAAATGAGTAGAGGATGGCTTTAGCAAATCCTCCTCCATCTTCAACTTCTGGTAGGCATCATATGATAAGAGATTTGCAAACGATCCTGTGTTAACCAGTACTCTGTGCACCTCTCAACAGCCAATCTCAACCTTGATCACAATTGCATCATCATGGGGTGTGCATACACCTCTTTCATCTTTTTCATTGAATGTGATACTCTCCTCCACATTCGGTCTTTTTCTCTTCTGTACCTCTCCCGAACCCACGAACTTAGATTTAGCTTTCAATTTTCTGAGAGATTCGGGCTTCAGGCCCTCGAATATAGTAAGAATTGGGGATTGGCTGGCTTCTACAATTTCCCTTCTTGGATTGAGGAGCTTCAGCCCAACGATCTCTACTTTCCCAAGGGTCCCTTCTTTTTTCACCAGTCGTTCTTCTTTCTCGATCTTCGGTTCGTCCTTTTATGAAATTGGACAAGTGCCCCTGAGATATCAGCCTTTCAATGTCCACCTTCAGATGTCTGCACTCATTCGTATAATGTCCGTAGTCTTTATGGAAATGACAATACTTCTCCATATTTCTCTCTCCTAGTTTGGCAATCATCTTCGGTGGCCATTTTAGGATATCTTGATCTTTGATTTGCATCAAGATTTTCAACCGTGGAGTATTCAATGGTGTATACTTCACATGGTCGGGCGAACGTTGCCTCCATCCTGATCAAGCTTTTTGGCCTCGATGATTGTTTGGCACCTTCGACCCTTGGCCTTTTTTTAGATACTTTTTTCTCTTTATTGATTGACGTCATCTCTCCTTGGCGAGCGTCAAGGATCTTTGTCACTTCACTGCGTTTTTGACACCTCTGTACTAGTTCGGGATAGGTGGCAGGCATATCTTGAAGCAACAATTCCAAGAGTCGTCTGTTGGTGAGGCCTGTGAAGAGAGCTGTCTTGCCTACTTGTTCGTCCAAGTTCTCGATCTCCATTGTAGCTTTGTTGAACCTTCTCAAGTAGTCCCAAATAGACTTGTTCCTTCCTTGCTTGATGATGAACAATGTTTCCTCGATCGTCTTGGTCTAGATCCCACTTTGGAACCTACCTATGACTTTTCGGGCTAATTCTTCAAAATCTCCAATTCTTCCCGAAGGTAGGCTCGAAAACCACTTTTGCGCTGCTCCTATAAGTGATGACCCAAACACTCTACACATGATTTCATCCAAATTACCAGCAACAACCATGGTCTGCTGGTAGTAACTTATATGGGTGATTGGATCTCCCGAACCATCAAACGAGAGAATGTTGGAAGTCCAATTATGGGGGAACTCATACCTGGAAATGGCATCCACAAATGGAGTTTTCTTGATGATGGAGTATATATCATCAGTCCTTCTTCCTCTTGTAAGTTGCCCCAATTTTTGGTTGATGTTTGCCAGTTCCCGCTCGATGTGCACTGCCTGAGTACCATCTGACCAAACGCTATCTCGACCCAAACGCTAGGACTTGGCGTATGTGTGCTCACCCTCGTTCCAGTATGGTAATCCCAGTCTGACTCCCCTAGGCCCGATCTCGATCATATTGTTCATCTCTTATGGGTAATTCTCCAGTTCCTCTTGCTCCCGGTCGGCCTTCCTGATCTCTTCGAGGATCCTACCTAAAGTTTGGCCTTCAATTTTATATCTATTTTTTTAAGTAGATCTTCCTCGAACTAGGGAAAGTCGAATTCTAGCTCTTCGTGCTCGCCCTTGGGCTTCCTCCCAATCATGGAGATTAGGATCTCTGGGAGCTCCCAAATGTCTAGCCATCATCTGAAGCATTTTCTGCATCTTTAGAAATTGGATCTGCATCTGATTCATTTTTTTTTTCAGAGGTTATTTGGGTTGTTCAGGTGTTTACCTCCAGCTAATCCTCCCTCTTCATGGATTCCTCCATCAAGAACTAGATTTCCTTCAGGGGGTTTTCCTCCTGGAGGAGGAGGATGTATATTCTGATTCCTTAGCATGGTAGATCTTGTATCCACCATGACTTTTCGAAGTGTTTCCCACAGAGGGTGCCAAATGATGCTTCCAAAATCTGCTCAGCCTTCAAATTCTTGAAGAATGACCTGCAAAACAATGTTAGACGTGGCCCGACCAAGTTTGAAGGCTAAGTCGGTAAAGGAACTAATGACAAAACTCTGATGAAATTGCAAAGCTTGAATTGAATATGATAGTGAGGGAAACAATTTAGATACCTTCACTGTGGGTAACTTTATTCTTTAAATAGGTTTTACTTGTCATTCTTGACCATTAGATTCGTTTGTGTCTCCTCTTGATAGCCGTTTGATCTTAGGGTTTTACCCCTCTTTCGCAGATAATGTCAGTTACCATGATTAGCATGATCGCCCACTTCGCACAGTAGTAGTTGGTGTTCATGACTCAATCACGTATCCCAAATTCCATGGGATTATGCTTATCTCCAAAACCACAGGGTTTTCTCGTCCCTATGCAATTATCTAGCTCGAACCTTAGACCAATCTCGAACATGGTTGAGCCGCTCTTGACCGGAATCTATGACCTGATTGTGGTTAAACCCGGTCCATACTATTTTATCCTCATCACGATGATATCCCAACTTGTTTAATAACAAAATCAGACACACAAAACATATGGTTGATTCATTTTCAATAATATTTTCAATGCTCTCTTACCAAGCATCTTACCAACACCTCTAATATTCTAAAGAATACCATAATCATTGAAAAAGTTTACCGTGTAGTTTTGTCACCCCTATTAGAGTGACCAAAAGAAGAAAAAGAAGCTCCTTTTCTTACTAGCAATTTGTCAGCTTGAAGAATCTCTTCTACAGCAACAAATGCAAATCTGCTCCTTTTTGTGCCAATGCCCCTTGTGTTCCTCCACTAATTTTTTTTGCATCCTTTTTTGGACGATTGAGCTTAACGTACATTATAGCCGCAATACCACTGCGAGTATGAAACGCGCATTATCCACTCATTTTCACATCACTCCCACTTCTGAGATGGATATTTATTTGGGAATTCCTCTCTTAACCGGAAAATTGAAAAAGAAGCACTGTCTAATGCTCCTTGAGCGGGTAAATAAATGCTTACAAGGATGGAAAGCTAAGCTACTCTCAGCACCAGGTAAGCTTGTTCTTATACAGTCTACTTTAGCAGCTATGCCTACACACTTTATGTCTTGTTTTAAGATGCCGGCTAGCTCTTTAGTGCATATGGAACAAGCAATGAGATCGTTCTTTTGGTCAAGTGGGGATAAACAACAAGTACATACCGTGGATTGGAACACTATGTGTGCTTCAAAATCTGTAGGCGGTTTAAACATCCGCAATCTTCAAAATTTCAACCTAGCTCTTCTGTCTCGGAAGGCATGGGAATTACTCCAGAATCCATCTTCTCTGTGGGGTCAACTGATGCTACAAAAATATTGCAAACACTCTTCATTTCTTGAAGTTAACCCTCAAGTCACGGATTCCTGGGGCTGGAAATCTATACTACTGGGACGTGATCTGATGAAAAAGGGTATGTTCATGCAAGTGGGTAATGGAGAACGTATTCACCCTTGGCAGACAAATTGGATCCCAGATACTTTGATGGATCAGGGTTATTACCCCTTAGCATGGAAAGGTCCAATTAAGGTAGCTGAGCTGATAAATATCAATTCTCTCTCATGGAATCGTACTCTCTTACAGGAATGGTGGCCAAGTGAAGTGGTGGAGAAAATACTATCAATACAAATTCCTCTTTTTAATATGGAGGACCACATCATTTGGAGATGGACTTCATCGGGGAAATTTACAGTGAAATAGGCCTACAACTTAGCGTGTGCTCAGCAGAAAAATCACAATTTTAGGCAGATTAACACATGGAGCCTCCTTTGGAAATTATCACTCCCACCAAGGGCCCTACATTTTCTATGGAAACTCCTTCATCGAAAGCTTCCTACTGCTGATCTTCTTGCTGCGCGTGGTTGTAATATCCCAATTGCATGTCTTTTCTGTGGTAATATGGAGGCATCGCCGGATCACATCTTTCTACAATGCCGCTATGCTTCTGCAATATGGCATGATCTTCATTTCTCGGCCCTGCTTGGAGCTTCTTCCATTAAAGATGTGGTGGAACAGTCTGTAGCTCTAGCTCTAAGGAAAGAAGGGGCAGACATATTTCTCATATCTCTTCTTGCATTATGGCTTCTTTGGAAGTCTTATGTGAGTCAAATCTCCTCGCCTAATTCTCTTCAACCAGCACAGCTAGCTTTCTAGATTTGGAAAGGCTTACAATTTTACATTTCTACTGAGCCTCGAGTTCCTACGCCATCTCCAACTTACAGAGTTATCAAATGGATTGCACCTCCTCCTCATTGCATCAAGCTCAATGTCGATGGCTCATATTATAGGGAACAACAACAAGCAGGATATGGGGGCATTGCCAGGAACCATTTGGGAGAAATGTTATTTGCCTTTGGACAGGGTTCTAAATCACAAGATATTCTGACTTTGGAAGCACTGGCAATGAGAAGGGCAATGACATGGGCACAAGATTTCCAAGTGACCCGAATAATGATGGAGAGAGATAATCAAGCTTTGATAGCTATCATTCAAAAATTTCCCCATGACGTGCCTTGGAAACTTTATCCAATTATCAAAGAAATCACCATACTGGCAGCGTCATTTGCATCCATTTCCTTTACTCATGTCCCAAGGGAAGCCAACTTTGTTGCTGATGTGTTGGCTAAGGAAGGAGCCTTATCCCAGGATGCTTTTCTACATGTTCACACACCCCCCCTACTTCTATTAGGTTGTTTATGTTATTTGATGTTTTATCTGTAGGTTGTAATCGTGGTTTTTCTTTTTAATAAAATGTTTTTTCCTACCAAAAAAAAAAAAAAAAAAAAAAAAAAAATTTTTATTTTATACACAACAAAAAAAAAAAAAAAAAGAAATAGAGTTTTTTTTTTTTTTGGCCAAACCAAACAAAAAAAAATTTTTTTCTAATCCCAACAAAAAAGGAGGTCCCCCCTTCCGCGGATTTAAAACAAAAAAAAAATTCCCCCCCTTAAAAAAAAAAAAGGGGGGCCCCCAAATATAATGAATTATAGCTGTTTGGGCATTTATAATGGTTTGTTTGAATGGAGTCCTCCAAATTCTACTAATGGTTTAGCCTGGTATCACACGGTTTTGTATCCCTCAGCCCGTACCCTATCTATATGCCCCATTTTAAGCCATAATGGGCTTGCTCGGTTCGGTTGAAATATTGACACCCTTAGCATGAATGAAAGTGAATATGCAATGGTCATTATGGCTTTAGGGATAGAAAATCTATTTAGATTTCTTATGGATGTTAATGAATAATTTCAAGGGAATATGCAATGGTTGTAACGGCTTCAGGGATAGAAAATCTTTTTAGATTTCTTATGGGTGTGTGTGAATGAATTAATTTTAAGTGAACATGCAACGATTGTAACGGCTTCAGGGATAGAAAATCTATTCAGATTTCTTATGGGTGTGAATTAATTAATTTCCATAAAATGGAAAGTAATATTAAATACGAATAGTTCTAAAAAGTAAACAATAAATGATTCGTAATTGCTTTGACGGCGTTATACCTGACGACGTGAGAGTTGTCTGTATTGTTACGATGTTGTTAACAACGTCGAAGATGGATTGCTATCAACAAACAGGGTGTTGATTGCCGTGATCAATGGTGCAACAAACGGAATATGGATTGACGTCAATAAACGGTGGAACTAACAGAGTATGGATTGCTGTTACTGTTAATAAACAGCAAATAAAAGTGAAAGAATGAGGTGAGAGTGAAAGAGATGTAGCAGTCCTCAGGTATAAAGGGGGGACCTGGGTGTGAGGGTAGAGGTACAGACGACGGTTGAAGTCCCATACTGAGTGTTCTGTGAGATATCTGATCATTATTACAAGTGAAGCCTCTCTCTCTGTCTCCCTCTCTTTGTGTTGGTCCAAGTGAGCTGAGAAGCTTGGAAGGCCCTTCTTTCATCTCCTACATCAATCTCCTTTGTATTTACTTAACCTCCTAGGTGCCATGGCAACAGAAAGAAACATGGGTTCTACTATAATTAGGCAGGGGATCGATCCCAGAATCACTAATACTAACAAAGGTGACTTCAGTGTTATTTTTTAATTGGGATCATATCTTTTTTTCCCCGTCCAATGATGTCATTTAATTTTTTTTTTCTTTTCTTCTAATGATTGTTCAGTTGATCTTCTATACTACTCTCTTTCTCTGGTTGGTTATGCATTTTTTTTGGGTCCAAGGACAGAAAACTTCTGTGTTGTCTTTGAAATTTGAGAAAACGGCTTCGTCTTTTCCTGCTTCAATTATTTTTTGGTTTTGAATTTTCTCATATGCAGTAATTTCATATTTCCTCCTCAGCTGAAGAAAGTAACTTCCGTGATGCATTGTGGGACAAATGTGCTGCCCTCAGCATCTCTATTCCTTGCATTGGGGAGAAGGTCTTTTACTTTCCCCAAGGGCATATTGAACAGGTTATGTTCCTCCCTACAATTGTTCTTTTTTTCAAATTTTTGATGAATAGTTAATTTGGTTGTTATCCAAATAGAAAATTTCTGATTTAAGTTACTTTCTACGTAATCTGATTCTAAGCACTAACATTGGGTTTCATTTAGGTTACTGCATTCACAATTAACGGAGAACCTGAACTTGACTCTGCTCTTGAAAGTACTGCCTTAAGCATACCATCGATGATGCTATGCGAAGTTGTTCACATCCAGCGAATGGTATCCTTTTGTGTGGCTTCACCAAGATTTCGACTCTTATTTAGTAGACTTAAAAGCGAGACTTGCCAAAACGTGTTCTGAGTTTTCAACAATGGGTTTTAACCCTGTGTGTGCACGCTCCTACGTGTCTTTTTAAAATTTAAATTGGTGATTGTTAAATGTATTATAATCAGTTTTTTTTTCGTGTCGTATAATAGGATAAGATTTTTTTGCGCTTGTATCTTGTCTATTAAATCCAAATTTGATCTTACTCCAAATTTATATGATTTTGTAGGTTGAAGTAGACACTGATGATCTATTTGCAGAAATCACGCTGCTTCCTAAAACGGAGGTATTGCCTTTGGCTTTGCTGAAATTGGTTTAGTGTTAGTTTGGTTGTACTTGTTATGCTATTGTCTTACGTTGTTAATATTGTGGATCTTTCAACAAAAGGCACCTAATCTAGAAGTTGTGGCTGGTCCTCAACCTCAACGAACCAGAATATATTCCTTTTGCAAAAAATTGACTGCATCTGATATAAGTGTACACGGTGGATTAACCATTCCGAAGAAATATGCTGAGGAATGCCTTCCACGTCTGGTCAGTACTCCCATATCTCCATAGTTTTTTTTTTTTTTTTTGGTAATGCATATCTCCATAGTTTCATAAAGAACAACATTCTTTTTCTCAGGAGTCCTTTGTTCTTGAGTGTTTTGTTCCAGTGGTTTTTGGTAATAATGGTTAAGTAATATCTTATGTTGTTCTTGTCGTAGGATATGTCCCTTGAAAACCCATCACAAGATCTTGTGACACAAGATTTACAAGGGGTGGTGTGGCGCTTCACCCATGTTTTTTATGGTACGTATTGCGTTGAAATTCCTACTTTTTTTATTTGTTAACCAAGAGTCTACCTATTAATAGTTCACCAAAAAAAGTCTACCTATTAATAGATTGAAGCTTTGTTACTGATACTATGCTATGGCCTTTGGTCGAACCCAATGTTTGGTTTCCCATTTGTAAATTATGGTTTATTTGGCAAATGGTTTCTTGGTCTATGGAAGGATTGTTCCATGGCTCTTCTTCTATGGAAGGATTGTTCTATGGCTCTTCTTTAAAACCCTAGCTTTTATTGACTTCTGTCTCTTCCATCTGCAGTTTCTAAAATGCATGGTTTTTGTTCATTGTAGGACAACCAAAGCGTCACATGTTAACCACTGGTTGGAGTACATTTGTAGGCGCCAAAAGGCTTTTTAAAGGGGATTCTTTTATTTTTATCAGGTTCTTTACCAATCTGCGTGATTACTTCAATGATCACATGGCATTTGCTTAGGTTTTAATAATTTCTTTTCACATACCTTGCTAGTTTATGGTTGAATTCATGTTACAAGCCTCTTTTGCAGAAGTGAAACAGGAGAACTTGGTGTAGGGGTTCGCCGGGTTCATAGAGGTGAGCACATTGTGCCTGTATCTCTTGTGTCTAGATACAGCAAGAAGCTAGGTATACGTGGCTCTGCTTTTCATGCCATGTCCAGCCATACTAGGTTCACTATCTATTACCAACCAAGGTAAGTAATAATGTTCCATGCTTGGACTTTGATTTGTTAGTTTAGTTGTTTTATGTGGAAGCTCAAATTGTCTAACTAATATACTTGTATCTGTGTTTTCAATAGAACAATTCATTCTGAATACATAATACCTTATGACCGATGCATGACATCGCTCGAAGCCCCCTATGAAGTTGGCATGAGGTTCAAAATGAAGGTTGAATTTGAAAAGGACAAACTTGAGCAGAGGTGATCAAGAAAACGACTTCACCGCGGATCTTTTAGATGTCTATTTCATCTCAAATTCTTTTAATTGAAACTCTTAATTTTTCTATTGACAAACTAGACTTGGTGGTACCATTGTTGGCGTAGAAGATGAGGATCCTCTCTGGTGGCCTGGTTCAAGGTGGCGATGTCTAAAGGTTATTTTCTCTTCATATTGTGCTTGCCCTAACTATATTTTTTTAGAACAAAGGGTGAGAAACAACTCTTTGATCCTTCTCCTTTTGTTGCCTCTATGTAGGTTCAATGGGAAGACCAACTAACTAAAGTAGTCTATCCGAACAAAATATCTCCGTGGAACGTTGAACTTGTTGCAGACACTAACCCAATGCTTCTTGTTGAGATTTTCGCAACCTTGGTACACAAGTTTTGTGGATGTTGCCTAGATGCGTGAAACTTGGGGCAGCAATCTTGGTGCTTAATTTATTGAGCTTCTATTTTCAGAGAAGAACCTTGGTTGCATAAGTTTTGAAGAAAGTAGAGTTACATAGTTTCTATTTTTAGTGTTTACCAAATTTATTTATTTATTTTTAGTTTGTTACTATTTTTAATACTTCCTTTTTTCTTCTTTCTATTTTGGGCAGAATTCAATGTCACTTTATTCTATCCTCTAGTTGTAATTCAGTTTCCTTTACTAGATGACAAAGTTAGTTGTCTCTCAAATTATGATTGGACTTTGAAATAATAAGAAGAACCTGTAATTATGGGAAGTTGATCTAGAATCACAGGCTTCCGCAAGTTGAGTTTTCTTCTACTTCTTTGTCTTCTTCTTGTCTTCTCCTTTGATCCAGTAATTGGTTTGACTCTTAAGAGTTTGATTTCTAACATGTTATTAGAGCTCTTTTAATTAAACCAATTTTGTCACCGTTGTTCTCTTCTATATTTTTTTTTTATTCATGTTCTTCTAGTTGCGCAACCACCGATAGCTGCAAGTAATATGCTCTCTTCTTCTTCTTCTTCTTCTTCTAATTCTTTTTTTTTTCTTCTTCCTATTAGTCTATCATGTAACTTATATTTCAACCTACTATATACTGAAGACCCCGGAACTTAGAGCAACTTTAGCTTTACTACCCTACCTACTCCCTTATTTTGTATACTGCTGAATTCTTTTTTTCCTTATCCAAGTTCTGGGTTGCTACTGTTTTTTTCTCCCTTCGCTGTTGTTTTTTTGGGGTGAGTTTTATCTTGTGGTCTTGATGAGTTCTACCTTGCACCATAACTAGCAATTCCACCATGAGTATTGCTAAGTCTAACGAACCCTTAGGAGACGATGTGAGTGTTCATATCATTTCTATCAAATTAAAATTTAGTTCCAACTACTTATTGTTGTCTTTAGTTGTTCGTGTCTATATTCTTGCAAAAGGTAAGTTAAGACTGACCCCCTTGCTGAGAATAATAAAACCAACTCTAGTTGGGCCAAAGATGATGCTACAAGATCTAGATATGGAATAGTATGGAAGTTGACATAGTGGCCAATGTCATATTCCGCAAGATTGCCAAGGGAATATGGGATGATTTGCAAGAAACATATTCCAAAGCCAATAATATGACATGTATCTGTAGTTCTTATGAAAAATTATTCCAGTTTCATAGGGTTGACAAATCTCTATAAACTTTTTACAATTCTTTCAAAATCCTGATGTAAGAGTTGAATGTTTTTCAGCCCCTCAATATTGATATAAAGAAAATCAAAGCCTAGAGGAATGAGTTTTCATGTTTAAGTTTCTTACAAGTTTGAATCCTTAACTAAAGGTAATCAAAGGACGTCTCTTAGCTGGTGAGCATGTCCTCGATCTTAATGATGCATACTTTTGACTCCAACAAATTGCTTTGCCTAAAAATAGTTCTCCTAGGAATAGTGTCACTTTTACTTATACTCGCAGTAAGGAGATGTGGCCATGCTTTAGGGGGAGTTAGCAGATCATCTAGCAGCTATGATGTCCAACAATCTGATAATTCATCTCGCCTTGGTACTCATTGTGGTAAAACTGGTCACTTGGTAGAGGTTTGTTGGGTTAATCATAGGAAGCAAAAATGGGCCAAGCAACTTGCCAATCATGTTGTATTTGATGATGGCACCAAAACAATAACATCTAACAATAATGTTTTTGGATCTTCTTCTAGGGAATTACCTAAGACTCTATGAGATATTGTGAGCCAAATCCTTCGTCGCGTGCAAAATATCGAAACTATTGCTTCCACATCCACTAGTACTTTTGTATAATCCTCTCTCATGCTGGTAACACAACATTACTTACTTCTAAATCCACCCCTTGGATCATCAATTCGGGTTCTTCTTCCCATATTACCAGTAAGACATCCTTTTTTAGTTCTTTTTTCTAAATTGACTATGAATATTTCTATTGTTATTGCTAATGGGAATTCCACTCCTATTTTTAAGTTCTAGAAGTGTGTCTCCCACACCCCTCTTACATTATCATTAGTTATGCATGTTGCAAATTTACATTTTTAACTTATTATCTGTTAGTCAATTGACTGAAGCTTTAAATTGTTTCGTAACCTTCACTCCTACCTCTTGTGTTTCTCAAAATCTTCACATGAGGAGTGAGTGGTGGAGGGTGTGAAGGGAAATGGACTTTACTATCCAAAGCATGCTGCCTCGATTGTGACTCTTTTGATGTTGGGATAGATGCTATTTAGTGGCACTGTTGCTTAGGTCATCTTTCCTTAGCTAGGTTAAAAATTTTATTTTCTTCTTTTAGGTCTATCTCTAAGTTTAACTGTGAGGCATGAGTGTCACACCCCACCTAGACGGTATTGAACCCACCTAAATACTTGTGGATGTGATCCATGATCACAAGATCAGGTTGCAACACAATCACATAATATTACCCACAACACCATATTCAATGAGCAAGAATAAATTAGTCCATGCATTAAATGAACAATGATAGAGAAAAGATATCAAAACTCTCTAATGAGTCTAGAAATAAAAGGTGTTGAATCTAGTTACAACCCTCAGTAAATCTGACAATATGATAAATGTTCCATTCAAACATTTTTTGCATCTCTAAAGACTACTGATCTCCTATCAAAAGGGCTAAGTACCATATGAACACTTTAGACATGCACATGAGATATTGTACGCCTTGTAGTCTCCCATAGTGAGTAACTCGAACGTATTTGACAATGAAGATTACTCCAGTACGGCTTGCTCATTATAACCTACAGCACAATATAAAGATTGGTTTGAATTTGGATGGTAGCTGCCTTCTACTAGAGCTTCGTTCTTGGACTTACAAGTCAAGTTCTCAGGTTACGATCCTAGGGGATTTCACAGTGTGAGTTAGAGAACCATCATCGTGCCACCTATTCTCCTTGCTCTATCTCTCACAGTGAGTCTTTATTTTCTTTAGTTCATTATGATATTTGGGGTCCTTACAAAGTTAGTAAAAGCCATGGTTTTTGGTATTTTGCGACTTTTGTGGACAATTTTCCGTTCTCACGTTGTACCATTTAAGGATCGCATTGAGTTCTTATCTATATTCAAGAAAATTCTACATTAAATAAAGGCACAATTTTCGTTTCCTATTAAAGTGTTTCAATCCAATAATGCTTTAGAATATGTGCAAAACAATATATCGAGCTTTTTTGATTCTCTTAGCATGATTCACCAAACCAGCTATTCCTTCACTTTCAAATAAAACGGGGTGGTTGAATGCAAGAAACGTCACCTCTTGGAGGTTGCACAAGCTCTCTTATTTCATATCAACATGCCAAAGAATTGCTGGTGTGATAGTGTTTTGACTGTGTCATTTGATCAACTGAATGCCTTTGGCCTCGCCTTCTAACCAATCTCCTTTTTCAATTGTTTTTCCCAATGGGGAACCATTTTTACTAGCCCCTAAAGTGTTTGGTTGTGTTTGTTTTGATTCCATATCAGTACTGTGGATAAGCTTTTTCTTTGGTCTATAAAGTGTATTTTCTTGGGAATTCAGGTACTCAAAAAGAGTTTTAGTGATGTGATACAATTCATCAAAACAATTTGTAAGTGGTGAGGTGAATTACTTTGAGGATACCCCATATTGAAAATTTTATTTTGGATGATGCTTCTCTCATTCCATTTATAGACAATGTTGTTCTATAGATTATCAGTGAAAGTGTATGTGGGTGGATTGTACTGTGGATAGTACAATTCCTCATAGTGAAACTAGCGTTTCTCCTCCAATTGATGCTGATACCAGTCCCATTATGGTTCCATCTTCACCCTCTTCACTAGCATATTCTTCTAGTGGAGACCCTCTTCAGACTTTGTATGACTTTACAATTGCCTTGGATAAAGATACACACACTTGCACTCTACGTTGCAATGTTGTTTACCCCATTTCCCATTATGTGAATTTTCATCATCTTGTGGTTTCCCTATCTTTCGCTCATATTCCAACTTGCCCTAAAGTGGCCCTTAAAATTTTTTGCTGGAAAGCTACCATGGATACTTTACAATCTCGTCATATATGGTCTGTGGTAGATTTACCCCCGGGAAGGATGTGGTACATTGTCGGTGGGTGTATATTGTCAAGTATCACTCTGATGGTATGGCTAAAAGGTTCAAGGCTCATCTAGGGGTCAAGGGCTATACAAAAACATATGGTGTTGACTATTTGAAGACGTTTCTCTTGTGGCTAAACTCGATTATGTTCGTGTACTAATTTCTTTAACTGTAAGTCATGACTGGCCTCTATTTCAGCTCGATATCAAAAATGCATTCTTGTATGGTGATCTCCTAATAAGCATGCATTTATCATTATTTATTTGATTTAATTTCCATACTTAGTTAACTAAAAGAGAGCTAATTGAGTATTCTTGTGTCTTTTTCAGGAATAAGGTGATTTTGGTCATTACAGATAATGTGGAGCAAAGTTGGCACACTAGATATTGGAGGATTTAATTAAAATAAAATCATGGGATTCAATCTTGCTACCCAAGAAATCATGAATGGTGAGATCCAACTCAATTAATGCAAAGAGAGCATGAATCTTAGCCAAATTGGAAATAGGTGAAGGTCCAAGGAACAAAATTGGTAAAAGATATGAAAATCGTGTAAACAGACCCACATTAAGTATTTTGGGCATATCTCTCTTTTCTGAACTCAGATTGTGGTGATTCAAGATTCTATGGAAATATAACAAAAATATATACAACTTTCTAGTTTTGCATTTTCCCAAAATCTGAACGAATAAAGATCGAATTGATGGATAAATAGGATAGGACATAATTCTTTGTGTGCGGGATAAAAGGAGAAGCCAGCCACAGAGAACGAGGAAGACGGCGAACACGAATCTTGGCTCTCATTTCTCTCTCATTGTGCAAGAAGAAGACCACAACCCTCTCTCTAAATTTAATCTTTATTAGTTTTATGATCGTTGTTATAATGAGTAGTTAACACCAGTCTCCTCTAGGTAGTCTCATGTAGACCTCTCACGAAGTCTCACCAATCTTGAGCGTCCTGACCAAGGTATAGGGATAGTAATCTCTCATCGACCATGGCTGGGGATTAGGGCCACACTCTCTCACCATGACCATTGACATGAGTATTAATGCGTACTAAGGTATTACCTAGTCCAATGCATAGTCTTCTACTTTAACATACTACTCAAGATCCAATTACCTCCCCTCATACATCTCGTCTTCTTGGTTTAGTATCTTCCCAAGTCTAGGGTTGTCGTATCCTATGGTACAAACCAACTGGGACTGCACACTCGAAACACTATTGTTCATACACACCTAATGGGGGGTGGGGGGGGGGTGGGGGTGGAAGCTCTTGTGTCCCTTTATGCATCTCACCTTCATGGGCACCCATGAGTCCAACCTTGTTGGTGCAACCTAGAGGGGGGGGTGATTAGGTTGCAACTAGTGGATTGTCCCAATTTTTCGGTTTGTGCGGAAATACAAGGTAAATTGACAATTCAAATGAAATTAAACAATACAATCAACCATTAGACAAGTATTTTATAGTGGTTCGACTTTGCAAGTCTATGTCCACTCCTCTCTTGGCCTCAAGAGAGTATTCCACTATTGATTCTCTTTCAATACAATGGGTAGAGATCAAACCCTTTACAATCTTTGTTACGGGGCAAGAGCACCCTTTACAATCTTTGTTTATCTTAGGGCAAGAGCACCCTCTTCAATCTTTGTTCATGGGCAAGAGCACCCAACCAATCTTTGTTCACGGGCAAGAGTACCCAAAACCAATTCTAATCTACCTAGACTAGAATTGAAAACAGTTACAAGAGAAGGATGTTACCTTAACAAGCGGTGTGACACTTTACCTCTTGTGTGTGTGTGATGCAATAAGAGTTGTATGCTCAAGATATGAAATGCATGCACCACCAAAGCCTTCAATCACCTCAAGCTTGACTTCCACAAGCTTACTTTAACACCTTGGTATGTTCTTCAAGGTTAGGGAGAAGGTGAAAGGCAAAGCACAAGGCTTTCTTGCAATTTGAGAGCTTTAGAATCACTTGGGGAGTGGGTGATCAAGTGTGAGTGTTGTTCCTCTCAAATGAGGTGAATTGGGTTTATATAGAGCACCTTTGAGTGCCAAAACCCAATCCCCAACGGATAGAAAACAGACACATTTTTGTTCTGTTTTTCAGCCCAGACGGACGTCCGTCTGGTCAGACGGTCATCCGTCTCAAAAGTATCCGTTGCACACAGCTGTAGAGGATATTCTCTTTAAACTAGCCGTTATAGTCAAATCTGGGCCAGACGGACGTCCGTCTGCCCAGACGGACATCCGTCTGGCCTAGACTGGCTCAGACGGACATCCGTCTGGACTGGCTCAGACGGACATCCGTCTACCCAGACGGTCATCCGTCTGGCCTGGACTAGCTCAGACGGACATCCGTCTGCCAGACGGAAATTCCGTCTAGCCTTCTGTTGTTTTCTGAGAAACAGAGTTATCAGTAAAAACGGACGTCCGTCTGCTCAGACGGACATCCGTCTGGGCTCTGTTTTTCTAAACAACTTTGGGCTAGGATATGGCTTGGATTTTTGGATCGTTCTGACAATCCTAAGCGTTGTACACCTTACTAACATGTCCTAGGTCACTCTAGTAACATGGATTACATATTATGGATGCATTTACATGTGTGTGTATGCAAAGGTGTCCTAAGCCCTGATTTAGCCTAAGTCTTGATCTTTGACTTGGTCTTCGACTTGATTTTGTGCAACGGTCTTCATGTCCATCTTGGCATGGTCATCTTGACTTAGACTTCATGTCCATCTTCATGTCTATCTTGGCATGGTCATCTTGACTTAGACTTCATGTCCATCTTCATGTCTGTCTTGGCATGATCTTGGCTTTGACTTGCATATGGCTTTGACTTGGAGTTGGTCCACTTGTTCTCATCTTAAACTAAAACATCATAACTCAATATAGCCATTAGTGATTCATGCTTATTATCAACAAAACCAATAGAGGCTGATGTGGCAAATGCTGACATGGCATTTCCCAACAAACCTTATTATGTGCAACCCTATCAATGAATGGCGCCCAGGAAAATGTTGTATCCCCTCATTCATCTTGCCATCTTGGGCACCTACCAACCAAATATTGCTGCCCTGGGTCACTTTCCCCCCCCCCCCCCACAGACAGAGACACAACATTTTTGGTGTAAAACCCAGCCCTAACCTTGACCCGAAAACCTTGTTATTTGTAGGTCCAGTGACCCGAAGTAAAGTAAGAAGTCAGCTTTGGGCCATCCCAGTGGAGGACTTGGTGTCTGGCTTTGAATCCATGAAAGTTGATGAGGAAGTTCTATTTATGGAAACTGAATCTTGATGAAGATCGGATTAGTTGAGGGACTTGGAGTGCTCTCTATCTTGGCTTGAAGGCATTTCTACCTATTAGGTAAGTCACTTGACTTGTGTGCAAAACCCCTTTAGGATTGGATTTGATCTGGGCCTTCAATTCCCTGTTTTGGTCTTGTTCGCCAGCATTGGTCGACTGATTGGTCGATCGGGCCAGTCGACCAATCCACTCGACCAATGAGTGCTGTCTTTGGCAATTAGGTTGTTCTTGCTCTATTTAAGTCCAATCTCGAGTCCACTTCGTATTTGCTGCCTCCAAACTCTCCGAACGAACCAAAGACCTCTGCAAGTCATCTCCCTTGCATCCTTGGTGTTTTCTTGACGGATCTTCGTCGAAACTCTTCTTTTTGCATCAAAAGGTATGTCTACTCTCTCTTCTTCTCCTCCATCTTTGTTTTTCTTTCCTTTTTGAGTTGAGACAGTAGAAGAGATGCTGCATTCTCTGTTGCAAACATCTCTGAACATGTTCTCATGATCATCCTAAGGATTTGAGGCTAGAACAATGACCTTAACCATGATCATTGCAAGCTTTTGAAGGAATCATGATCAAACCATGATCTAATCTTGTTAAACATCTGATTTGAATTCTGATCTCTTTGGATCTTCTATGTTGATCATGTTAGTAGTTAATTACTGTGTTTTCTTTCCATGATCCATGATCTATCAATCTCTAATTGTTCTCTTTTACCATACTATGTGTTCTTCATGAAGCATGGTAGTTACATATATGGTAGGTTTTATTTCCTTATTTAGATTTATGCTTCTAAGCCTTGTTCCTTGAAGATCTAAGTATGTTTTCATGAAACCTTTACCTGAAGCAATGATCCATCCTCCTATTGTTCTTGTCTTTGATTTCTATTTCGAATTCATCAAGATCCATGGTTGATCTAATTATGGTAACTTTTTGTTTCCTAATTTGGATCTTGATGTCTTGATTTGATTGGTGTTTTGAAGTCCCCTATATGTTAGAATACTACTGATGTAGTTTACCCCTTGATTAGTACCCTTTTGAACCACCAAATTAGGATTTCATATCTTAAAACTCTGTTTTTTTAGGCTATCGTCTGCATTGGTGCGATTGATTGGTCGATGGACCATCGACCAATCCACTCGACCAATGAGTACAAAGCAACTCCAGAATTGGTCCGTGTTGGATGTTTTGGTATTTTTTCTGTTAGGGATCTTTCCTAATATGTTGTATACACTTGTTTAGGACCTTCTTCTCAAGTTTGCCAAGATCTTACTTGATTTCTTAGGATTCCTTTGCGAGTTATAAAAGGTAAGGATGGTTATTTCCTTAATTACATAGATAGCGTGAATCTAGTTTCTATATTTGAATATCATTGATATGATTCCTAAATTAGATTCTTACAATGATATACTACTGTTGCATAACTTTGATTACAGTAGCATTACTTATTCATATTGAATTGATTCATGTATGATTTACTTACCAATGTTATACAAGTGATTGTAATTATTGATTTCTTTCCATATATGAAGTTACCATATATGTGATGATATGAATTGATGCATGTGTATGCTTAAGTATGGTTTGGAAAGGAGAGGTGTCCTTTTGACACTTCTGTCCTTGGACTACTACGGGAATATTATGGGATGTTTCCCGGAGATGCCCTCTGGACACCTTCCTAAACTGTTGGATGACATATCTAGGATTGTCTAGTAGTGTTTGGCTAGGATGTCCTGTTATGTCGACCCTAATCGGAGGGGTATTGAGACCGAACGACCCGTGGTAGCAATGGGGATTCATGGGCGCTCAAGACCGGTAACCAACCCGTGAGAGGACAGGAATCACATTGTGGGGGCCATTTATTGGTAGGGTTGCATATGGTTAGACTTGGGCTCACGGGCGCTTAAGACCGGTAACCAACCCGTGAGAGGACGTGAGAGCTTCCCGTTTACCATATGTGGATAACCAATAGGGTTGATGAGTCCGTAGTCGTGGACTATGAGGACTCTAGTGTGAAGGATACCGGAAAGGATCGTCGGGACGAGGAATGGAAGTATCTCGGATCCGACGTGATGTAACTAAGTAGAAGACTTGCATTTGGCTAGGTTTTACCCCGACATGCGCCAAGATCGATACCAAATGGTTGTGAGAGAGTGTGTTGACTTAACCCCCCGCCAAGGTTTGTCCCGAGGGATGAAGGACCCATTACCAATCGGCTGCTCAAGACCGGTGAAATGATCCGTGAGAGAATCCAAGATATCTTAAATGGTTGAGGATGTGAGTGGACTTTCCTAAAGAAGTACGGTGCTCTGACTTAAAGCATGTTTGCCAATAGAGACCAGCATACATAGAGTTAGATTCATTCATTCATTGCTTGTCTCATATCATATTGCATTTATGATTGTTCTGGAATCCTGTCATTTATGTTATTATGGATTTTAACTGCCTTACTGAGTTTCTTTGAAACTCATTCCTTTATTGTACAATGTTTGTTAGACTATCCTGCAGGTACTGAGTACTATGACGGTCCCTATGAAGAAGCGCAAGGCGAAGAGGCATATCTCCAGGAAGGTGATTGCGGTTACCACAATTACTCTGAAGATTCGGCGAGTGGTTATGCTCCGTACGATGCTTAGTCCGACCATTGAGTGGAAGCGTCCTTGTGCCATTTATGAGATTTACACTTATAAGGATGTTGTCTATAAAGTGGAGAACAATTTAGTTACCCATTGTACTTGCTATTGGGATTAGATTTTGTCTAGTTTATTCTTTTAGAGCTACTTTTCCGCTGGTTGTAGAGTGGGATATTTGCCTCACTTTACTTATCTGTTTGACACTCTGATTATATCTATTATTCTGATTCATTTATGATTCATTCTTTCTTTATTGGATCTATGGTTTATCTTCCGCACTTTTATTATGATTGTTCATGATTATGTTATTGTTTATGTGGGAGGTTGATCACTCGATAACTGATCTTCGGGCTGTGGATCACACTCTCGGGTATGCCAGATAGGGTACCGGCTGGGAGGACGTGACATTAGGGGCATTCCTAACCATGTAGGTAGACATCCTAAGAGTGTAACTACATGTCCATACTAAGATTCCTAGGGTGATAGGCATGCCACAACCATAGGTCAAGTCTATATATATCATTGATATTCCCAAACTCAACGATAACACATCCAAAATTCAATAAGAAATAGTAGAACATGACTTTAAGAAATTTCGGAATATAAAGCAAATGAAATTATCATATATAATTAGAATATCATTCATTATGCATGTTGAATTCTTCACCTATCAATAAATTGTAACATTTTTCAAAGGGAATCAAAGACAGCTTAACACTATCCAATTTATCCTAACTAATTATTGGTTAAAGTTAGAATTAACCTAAGAAGTCAAACATTGAAATCAAAAACAAAATATAAAACAACATGAGGTACGGTTGCTTAGGTAGGGCGGCCTGGGGAGACCCCAGCCAATCGACCCTAGTGGGTAGGGTCACCTAGGCTTAGTCTAGGTTGGGTCACATAGGGACACCCTTGCTTGGAGACCCCTATCGGTGCATAGATAGCAAATTGATAAGATCTCCAACAACTTCAAAATTGGGTTTCAAGCTACTTCCAGAACGACTGGGGCTTTCTAAAAACTCCTAAAAACAAAGTTTGACTATAACAAGTGATCTAAAAGTCAAATCTAAACAACAATATAATGAAACATAATTTATAAGATCCATCAGAAATCTATCCATGAAGAAAATCGGCATAACAGAGTCATTGTAGAATCACTCTAATCGCAAGATAAAAATAGGGTTTAGGTTCCCTATAATTACTGATATTACCATGAGGTTTTTCATTTGATAAAAAATCAAAAGAGATAACTTAGAAGGAAAGGGTAATTAACTAACCTTAGAATTCCTGGTTAGAATTTGAATCACTCTCCGAACGATTTTTGCAATGTTCACCTTCTTTGAAACAATCTCTCCAACATGGACTGATGTTCTCCAATGGGTAGGAGTAAAATAATACGTTTACGTCAAATCTAGCACTAAATAAGGTCTAAAACACAAAATACCAAAAATACCCCTTTCTTACTTGTGGGAACTAGGTAGGGTAACCTGGGAAGACCCCTACCCACTCAACTCTATCCCGGAAAATTACTCCGAAAGTGAATTTCATGGGCAGCTGCCTCGCGGCACTACTTTATCACTTAGCTCACACACCAAGGGGGTCTTACCAAATCTTGGGGACCTTCCAAAAGTACCAATTGTGAACTCTTGATCCACTTTCCTAGTCCATTAATACTCTAGTCAGTTCTTCCAAAACTTAGCAAAATGCCAGGTTCATCATCTTCATTATCCAGTTCCTTGGTTCAGGTTTCAATCCCATGGTAACTATTTAGATATCTATATCACAGTTGTCTCGCGTTCTGGGTTCTTAGACCCGCAATACGAGTTTCTAGGTTAGGATCATAGGGGATTTCACACATGCCCTGGGCATCAATTTGCTATGGACCAATTCCAATTGGTTATCAGCCTTTATAACTTATAAAAATAAACTAGCAAACTCTTGTCTTTCCCAACCCTTCATAACACCATTCAGCCATCGAAGTTTTTGAGCAAATATATATATATGCTCTCCTTGCACTGATTCACTCTTGGAGCCACAACCTCAAGAAGGTGCAGACTCAAGCCAAAATTTGTTAGAAGGTATATGAAAGGGTCTCTCACCAGGTTCTGATATGAGCAAAATAAAGTGGTGATCAGAGGCTTGCACTGTCAACACCTGCTGCCACACTTCCCCAAACATCTACATCCACTTTCCATTGCAAAAACCCTGTATGGGACAGCTTGCAAATGACTTCTACGCCACTAATTTGACCAAATGAATTTCCATCCTAAGGAAAGAATTTCCATCAGACTACACATGTCAACTTTCTCCTAGTACTCTAAAGCTAAACCTAAATTGAAGCGGCATGTCCCCCTCTTTTCTTTTTTCTTTTTTTTTTTTCCTTTCTTTTTTTTGTTGATAGAAACAACCAGAAATTACAGAGTACATTTACATAAGTCATGGGGCTGTATAATTTCCCATGTATCTATAATTGGTTTGCCTATTGTCGTCTGGGCTAAGTTACACAGCCAATTTTTTACTCTTTGGATTTGAAAGGATTCAATCTGGACTTGATTTATTGCCTTTGCTAATGTAAAGAGGTCCTCTGTCAACTCCATTGGCCATGGAATTCGAGCTTTAGGAATGAATTGTGGAAGTTCATCCACTGTGGACCAGATCCTTGTGATATGGCAACCCATCGAGTTAGCCAAGACGACGCCTTCAATAAGACCCCGAAGAACCAGTTGCGAGCTGTTTGGTGAGCTGAACCTTCCAATGACACAATGGTGTAAACTTCCACGCGCTACAATGGCCCAACAACATCCAGACCACTCCCCGTTAGCAGATGTACATCCTGCGCATAGTAGGAGATTATCATTCGCAAGTTCGGCAAAAGGGAAGACAATATAGTAGCAGGTAGCTGGGTACTGGGTGAGATTAGACTTATCCAAGTGGCTATTACCCAACGGCCTAAGACCAAGTTCTTTGATCCATTTATTTACAAATCTTGAAACCTAATTAGGTTGTGGGGAAGTTTGATTGGCCAGAACAGCATTACGAGTGATCCATATACCATAACAAGTAATAATAAAGACAGAAAAAAACCAAATTAGGGTAGAATTATCCAACATATTATGGGAAAGCATATAGTCACAAAAATCCCGCAAATCAGCTATAGGGAGATTCTCCAACCGGAGACCTAAAGGTCCCGAGGCCCAAACCCGTCACGTCCATTGGAAAACTGCAAAGAGATGCCAAATTGATTTGCCATGGCTATCACATAATACACATAAAGGATCAACCATGGTCCACTTAGCCAATTGCTCCTTGACCGGAATACCTGCATGGAAAACACGCCAAAAGAAAATTTTAAATTTAGGATGTATCGGAAGTTTCCAAAAGAATTTCCACCATTTAGAAGTCCTTTGACTGGTACCAGAAGTACTATGACAAAATAAGTAAACATAAGCTTGCTTGGTCGACAACTGATTATTCTTAGAATTAACGGCCAGCCACGAGTCATTGTCCTGAGTGAGATGGATAGAGGCCAGAAGAAACCTTTCCTATGCACCAATTGATCCCAAAGGGAGAGGGACCAAATCATGATCTATGATAGCCTCTGCCACAGAGACTTTTCGCATCGCCACACTAAGGGATGTGCGATCAAAAGATGGGCAAAAGCAGGAACCACCCAAGGGTCAAACCATAAAGAAGTTGACCTACCATTCCCCACATTCCTTTTAACCAATTTAGAAAGTGCAGGGATCACTTTCCAAATACTATTCCACACCAACGAACCTCTTTTTTCCTGAACTTTAGGGTCAAACAAAGAAAAATGTGGAAAATATTTAGCCTTAAGGCACTTCGCCCACAAAGAGTTTGATTCATTGAGCAATCTCCAACCCTGTTTGATAAGAAGAGCTTGATTGACCAATTCTAATTTTTTGAGGCCAATACCTCCCATGTTTTTAGGTCGACAACATTTATCCCAAGCAATCAGAGTTAGGTGTTTACCTGAGTCTGTGTGCCCAAGCCAAAACCGTTGACAAATAGAGTCCAGTTTCCTGCAAATAGTCTTTGGAAACAAAGAAATATTGCATGTGGTAAATAGGAAGAGCTTGAAGGACTGATTGAATCAAGACTGTTCTTCTAGCAAAAGACAAGGAATTAGCTTTCCATCTAGCAAGTCTAGACTGAACATTGCGCACTAAACCCTCCAGATTCTTAGTTCTAGCCCTAGAATTAAACAGGTTAGTACCTAAATAGACAGAGGTGGGTGACATTTCTTTCAAATTCAGAATGTTAAGCAATCGATCACGCAAAGGGCGGGCCACATTCTTGCTAAAAAAAGCTTCACTCTTCTCAAAGCGAACCATTTGGCCAGTAATACAGGAAAACAGGTACAAAATGGTTTTAAAAACACATACATGTCCCCTTCTTTTCAGAAGATTTAAAGTGGCATTTATATCCCCGAAAACAGCCAATGGTATTGTCAGTAACAAGTCTAGCCAGAATCCCTTCAGTCCGCTCTGAAACATTTTCCATGCACCACTTACAACTCACATTGAATAGCTTGCCAACTGAACTCGACTGAAATGTGTTGTTCAAACAAAGCGATCACCAAGCGACAGCCTAAATCCTTAATCTGAAACAACAATAGATTCAACATTTTGTCTTTTCTAGAATTAAAGAAAGTACTGTGATATTCCAACCTGTTTAATAACAAAATCAGACACACAAAAAACATATGGTTGATTGATTTTCAACAATAGTTTCAATGCACTCTTACCAAGCAGCTTACCAACACCTCTAATATTCTCGAAGAATACCATAATCATTAAAAAAAATTATTGTGAAGTTTTGGCTCCCCTATTAGAGTGACCAAATGAAGAAAAAGAAGCTCCTTCCTTACCAGCAATTCATCAACTTGAAGAATCTCTTCTACAGCCGCAGATGCAAATCTGCTCCCTTTTGTGCCACTGCCCCTTTGTTGCTCCATTAATTCTTTTTGCACCCTTTTTGGACGACCGACCTTCCGTTTAATACTCCACCCAAAAACAAGATAATAAACCAAGTTCTCTGAAATATCGTTTGCCTAGAATAAGAGCCAACTAAAAACTGCTTTCTTACGGCTTCAATAAAGAAAGTCAACTCTTGCCTAAGAGCAATTTACAATCAAAGAATGGAGTCCACCAAATATAATGGATCATATCTGTTTGGGCATTTGTAATGGTTTGTTTGATTTAGTGTAGTCTACCAGACCACTAATGGGTTAACGCGGTATCACACGGTTTTGTATCCCTCAGCCCGTACCCTATCCAATATGCCCCATTGTGAGCAATAATGGGCTTGCTCGGTTCGGTTTAAAAATTGACACCCATAGCATGAATGAAAAGTGAATATGCAATGGTCATTATGGCTTTAGGAATAAAAATCTATTTAGATTTCTTATGAATGTGAATGAATAATTTCAAGGAATTATGCAATGGATGTAATGGCTTCAGGGATAGAAAATATTTTTAGATTTCTTATGGGTGTGTGTGAATGAATTAATTTCAATTGAATATGCAACGATTGTAACGGCGTTAGGGATAGAAGATCTATTCAGATTTCTTATTGGTGTGAATGAATTAATTTCCGTAAAATAGAAAGTAATATTAAATCTAAAAGATAAACATTAAATGATTCGTAATTGTTTTGACGGCGTGATAGATGCCGTCAGTCTTGTTACGATGTTGTTAACAACGTTGAAGATGGATTGCTTTCAATGAACAGGGTGTTGATTTCCGTGATAAATGGTTCAACAAACAAAATATGGATTGACGTCAATAAACGGTGGAACTAACAGAGTATGGATTGCTGTTACTGTTAATAAACGGCAAATAAAAGTGAAAGAATGAGGTGAGAATGAAAGAGATGTAGCAGTCCTCAGGTATAAAGGGGGCACCTGGGTGTGAGGGTAGAGGTACAGACGACGGTGGAAGTCCCATACTAAGTGTTCTGTGAGATATCTGATCATTATTACGAGTGAAGCCTCTCTCTCTCTCTCTCTTTTTGTGTGTTGGTCCAAGTGATTTGAGAAGCTTGGAAGGCCGTTCTTTCATCTCCTAAAACAGTCTCTTTTGTATTTACTTAACCTCCTAGGTGCAATGGCAACACAAAGAAGCATGGGTTCTACTAGAATTGGGCAGGAGATCGATCCCATAGTCACTTATACAAACCAAGGTGACTTCAATGTTATTTTTTCATTTGGATCATATCTTTTTTTTTCTTCCCCTCCATTGATATCATTTAATGTTGCAATCTTATTAAGTTTTGTCTCTCTGATTGTTCAGTTGGATCTTCTATATTACTCTCCTCCTCTAGTTGGTTATATTTTGTTTTTGGGTTCAAGGACAGAGAACTTCTGTGTTGTTTGTGAAATTTGAGAAAACGGCATTGTCTTTTCCTGCTTCAATTATTTTTTGGTTTTGCATTTTCTCATATGCAGTAATTTCATATTTTCACCTCAGCTGAAGCAAGTAACTTTCGTGATGCATTGTGGGACAAATGTGCGGCCCTCAGCATCTCTATTCCTTGCATTGGGGAGAAGGTCTTTTACTTTCCCCAAGGACATCTAGAACAGGTTATGTTCGATCCTCCCTACAATCGTCCTTTCTTTCGAATATTTGATCAATAGGATTTACTTGAATAGTTAATTTGGTTGTTATCCAAATAGCAAATTTTTTATTTAATTTACTTTCTACGTAATCTGATTCTAAGTACTAACATTGGGTTCCATTTAGGCTACTGCATTCACAATTAACGATGAACTTGAACGTGACCCTGCTCTTGGAAGTACTACCTTTAGCGTACCATCGATGATGCTATGCGAAGTTGTTCATATCCAGCGAATGGTATCCTTTTGTGTGGCTCTACCAAGATTTTGACTCTTGTTTAGTAGACTTAAAAGCGACACTTGCCAAAACGTGTTTTGAGTTTTCAACAATGGGTTTTAAACCTGTGTGTGCATGCTTCTGCATGTGTTTTAAAATTTTTTTTTTTATTTCTATTTTTTTTATTTATTTTTTTTGTATCGTATATCTTTTCTGTTAAATCCAAGTTTGATCTTACTCCAAATTTATATGCTTTTGTAGGTTGAAGTAGACACGAATAATCTATTTGCAGAAATCACACTGCTTCCTGAAATGGAGGTATTGCCTTCGGCTTTGCTGAAATTGGTTTGGTGTCAGTTTGGTTTTATTTGTTACGCTATTGTTTTACGTTGTTAATATTGTGGATCCTTCAACAAAAGGTACCTAATCTAGAAGTTGTGGCTGGTCCTCAACCTCAAAGAACCAGAATATACTCCTTCTGCAAAAAATTGACTGCATCTGATGTAAGCGTACATGGTGGACTAACCATTCCAAAGAAATATGCTGAGGAATGCCTTCCACGTCTGGTCAGTACTCCCATATCTCCATAGTTTCATAAGGAACAACATTCTTTCTCTCTAGAGTCCTTTGTTCCTGAGTGTTTTGTTTTAGTACTTTTTGGTAATAATCGTTAAGTAATATCTTATGTTGTTCTTGTCATAGGATATGTCCCTCGAAACCCCATCACAAGATCTTGTGACACAAGATTTACAAGGGGTGGTGTGGCGCTTCACCCATGTTTTTTGTGGTATGTATTGCATTAAAATTCCTACCTTTTTTATTTGTTAACCAAGTCTCCATGTTAATAGATTGAAGCTTTGATACTGATACTATGCTATGGCCTTTGGCCAACCCAATTTGTTTGGTTTCTCATTTGTAAATTATGGTTTATTTGGCAAATGGTTTCTTAGTCTATGCAAAGATTGTTCCATGGCTCTTCTTTAAAACCCTAGCTTTTATTGACTTCTATCTCTTCCATCCGCAGTTTCTAAAATGCATGGTTTTTGTTCATTGTAGGACAACGAAAGCATCACATGTTAACCACTGGCTGGAGTACATTTTTAGGCGCCAAAAGGCTTTATACAGGGGATTCTTTTATTTTTATTAGGTTCTTTACCAATCTGCGTGATTACTTCAATGATCACATGGCATTTGCTTAGGGTTTGATAATTTATTTTCACTTACCTTCTTAGTTTATGCCTGGATTCATGTTACAAGCCTCTTTTGCAGAAGTGAAACCGGAGAACTTGGTGTAGGGGTTCGCCGGGTTCAGAATGGTGAGCACATTGTGCCTGCATCCGTTGTGTCTAGATACAGCAGGAAGCTAGGTATACTTGGCTCTGCTTTTCATGCCATGTCCAACCATACTAGGTTCACTATCTGTTACCAACCAAGGTAAGTAATATTGTTCTATGCTTGGACTTTGATTTGATAGTTTAGTTGTTTTATGTGGAAGTTCAAATTGTCTAACCCTTTTTTTTTATATACCTGTATCTGTGTTTTCAATAGAACAATTCATTCTGAATACATAATACCTTATGCCCGATGCATGACATCGCTTGAAGCCCCCTATGAAGTTGGCATGAGGTTCAAAATAAAGGCTGAAGCTGAAAAAGACAAACTTGAGCAGAGGTGATCAAGAAAACCATTTCACTGCGGATCTTTTAGATGCCTATAACATCTCAAATTCTTTTAATGGAAACTCTTAATTTTTCTATTGACAAATTAGACTTGGTGGTACCATTGTTGGCGTAGAAGATGAGGATCCTCTCTGGTGGCCTGGTTCAAGGTGGCGATGTCTTAAGGTTATTTTCTCTTCCAATTGTGCTTGTTGTAACTATATTTTTTTAGAATAAAGGGTGAGAAGTAACTCTTTGATCTTTTTCCTTTTGTTCCCTCTGTGTAGGTTCAATGGGAAGACCAGCTAACTAGAGCAGTCTATTCGAACAAAATATCTCCATGGAACGTTGAACTTGTTGCAGACACTAACCCATTGCTTCTTGTTGAGATTTTCGCAACATTGGTACACAAGTTTTGTGGCTGTTGCCTAGATGCGTGAAACTTGGGGCAACAATCTTGGTGCTTAATTTATTGAGTTTCTATTTTTAGAGAAGAACCCTTGGGTGCATAATTTTGTATAAAAATAGAGTTACATAGTTTCTATTTTTAGTGTTTACCAATTTTTTATTTTATTTTTAGTTTGTTACTATTTTTAATACTTCTTTTTTTGTTCTTTCTATTTCGAGTAGGATTCAATGTCACTTTATTCTATCCTCCAGTTGTGATTCAATTTCCATTACTAGAGGACGAAGTTAGTTGTCTCTCAAGTTATAATTGGACTTTGAAATAAATAAGAAGAAACTGTGATTATGGAAAGTTGATCTAGAATCGCAGGCTACAGCAAGTTGAGTTTCTTCTTCTTCTTCTTTCTCTTCTTCCTTGTCTTCTACTTTGATTCAGTAACTAGTTTGACTCTTAAGAGTTTTATTTCTAACAAAGCTCTTTTAATTAAACCAATTTTGTCACCATCGTTCTCTTCTATAATTTTTTTTTCTGTTGTTGTTCTTCTTGTTGCGCAATCACCCATAGCTGCAAGTAATATGCTCTCTTTCTTTTTTTCCTATTAGTCTATCATGTAACTAATCTTCCAACCTACGACATATACCGAAGTCCCTTGAACTTAGATCGACTTTATCTGTACTACCCTACCTACTCCCTTATTCTGTATACTACTGAATTCTTTTTTTCCTTATCCAAGTTCTGGGTTGCTACTGTTTTATTTTTATTTTTTTCTTCCCTTCGTTGTTGTTTTTTTGGAGTGAGTTCTATCTTGTGGTGTTGATGAGTTCTACCTTGAATGTCTACCATAACCAGCAATTCCACCATGAGTATTGCTGATTCTAATGAAACCGTAGGAGACGATGTGAGTGTTCATAAGCCAAAATCATTAGCAGCAGAGAATATCTGAACGATCAGAATGAATACAGAACAAAAGAAAGCTACAGATTAGCATAAATTAATTACCAGTTGGCCCAACACCATTGATGCTTCGACCATCACCTTAAAATTTTGTTCCAACTACCTATTGTTGTCTTTAGTTGTTCATGTCTATATTCTTGCAAAAGGTAAGTTAAGATTGACCCCCTTGCTGAGACTAATAAAACCAACTCTAGTTGGGCCAAAGATGATGCTACAAGATCCAGATATGGAATAGTAAGGAATTTGGCACAGTGGCCAATGTCATATTCCACAAGATTGTCAAGGGAATATGGGATGATTTGCAAGAAACATATTCCAAAGCCAATAATATGACACATATCTGTAGTTTTTATGAAAAATTATTCCAGTTTCAGTAGGCTGACAAATCTCTATAAACTTATTACAATTCTTTCAAAATCACGATGTAGGAGTTGAATGTTTTTCAGCCCCTCAATATTGATATAAAGAAAATCAAAGCCTAGAGGAATGAGTTTTCATGTTTAAGTTTCTTACAAGTTTGAATCCTAAACAAAAGGTGATCAAAGGACGTCACTTAGCTGGTGAGCATGTCCCCGATCTTAATGATGTATACTTTTGACTCCAACAAATTGCTTTGCCTAAAAATAGTTTTCCTAGGAATAGTTCCAAAGGAGAGAGTATCGCTTTTACTTCTACTCGCAGTAAGGAGATGTGGCCATGGTTTAGGGGGAGTTAGTAGATCATCTAGGGGTTGTATGGCAATGATTTTGTGCCAAAATTCCCAATTCGGCACATAATTCACTTTTTATGCTTCTGTGCCGAATTGGGCAAATTTGGTACAGAATATGTACTGAAATCTTGTATGGTTAGACATAGATGGGGACGTTTTTCTTGCAAAATTGGCAGAGAATCTTGTATGATATGTACAAAGTCAGGGTACAAAATGGGCACACTTTTTTTTAATAAAATAATTAAGAAAGGTAAATACACATCAGTTGATATACAATTGCTCACATAAAATCAGGCGAGATTATAATGTTTCAAGTGATTGGTGGGAGTCTCACTGAGTGATACCTTGGTAATCATGCAAACCATACTTCAGTATACATCACACTTCTAGCAAAAACATCTGCATGACTGAAAATTTGAATTTCTCCACTCAATGTGAATCACCAAAGACAAACCCACAAATACGAAGCAAACTGAAACAGATGGAAAATTTAAATTTATGGCTTCGGCACTCATCTTGTAAATTAAACTTTTCAAGGGGATTCTGAAACTGAATACCATTTAAAAACTTCTTGTAAACCCAAATTACCTTTCTTGTGTTGTCAACAAGATTTCAACCCTTTGTAAAGTGTTCAATCTAATTTCAGATCAGACACCACAGCTGGCTAGAATATTACCAATTTACACTTGTTCTATGGTCTCAAACTTAAATCATTCATATCAGTACAAGGTAAGATAATCCTAACGATCTGTATCATTTCCTAACACAAAAATGGGCAAACCTAAGGTTCCCAAAATGATAATTACTTTCAAAGAAAATCTCAAATCTATGACTCTTTCTCCCTCTCTAATGGGTTTTTGCTCCATGTTGTTTGCTTAATAATAGTATCAAAGCAGCCTACAAGACCAACTCAACCCAGGAAACTTCAGTTCCTCCAATTTCAAACATAAGGAAATCTAAAAGATAGATAGCCACACCAGAACCAGCCTTACCACTTTCAATTCAGGCAAATACTCTGTCCTAAAATCTACCACAAGAATTAAGAATATAGTTGTCAAAGGAATGCGAGATATGCCACCAAAAGTCATTGAGAGGAGTTGTTGAATGCTATGATTTCATCTGTGGTTTCGTATAGGAAATTGCCATCAGCTTACAAAACCAAAAGTGGAGGTCATAAGCATAAACTTGGTTCATCACACTGTGGTGGATATACATGTAGTGCCTTGAAGACATGCAACTTTGCACAAATGAGCAGCAATTCAGATTGCAGCACTATCAACAAGGCCAATCATAGGATAACAACATTTGGAGTCCTTACTCCATGCCTTCAGAATTTTGTTTAGACATCTCTATACTTTACACTAAGCCACAATAATCAATAATTGTGACAGTGTTTAATCAATAATAATTCAAATATTAAACATTTATTATCTCTCTATGATCATCATAATTCATAAGGTTCCAAACCATTTCTATAATAACACCACAAGGGTTCATATACTGCCTTCTAACTCTTCATTAAATAACAACCACCACTAAGCCTTATTCAAACTATGGCATGGGGCCAGCTACATCTGTGAAGATAACACATCAAAAGTTAAAATAAAGAACAAGAACATCATAGAGTAGGAAGCAATGAGAGGACAAAAATATTATTACAGCTCAAGGGTCCTTTTCAACCCCACAACACAGTGTGGCCTGAGCTCGTAGGACATAAGGTTCCATTCTGTTCCCAATTTAAATAGACATTCATGAATATTAAAAATTTGTTATACATGAGAAACTGTACAAGGTTCAGAATGGAGAAAGTTCATCGTGGAAGGAAAAAGCTAGATTTTGTCTTTCCCAGAAATTAAAGCCAACTATATACCATCCACATAAAAAAATTTGCAATGAAATCTGACTTCATTGAATGAGTATGATAAAAATGTGAACAAAATTGGAATTTGTATCATGTTACAAAACAGAAGTAATTAACACAGTTAGAAAACTCAGGACACCACAGATAACTAATGGAGTCAAAGATTATATCCCCAACAAGTAACAGAGAAACTCTGGCCATCGAAACCCAAACTGTTGCAGTAATCACTAACTAATAAAAAGGAACAACGACAAAATACCAAAATTGACTGCAAAGATGAAACACTATTGTACTTGGTTACAGGGAACCCAACCAGCAATAAAGAGCCCAGTTTCCTTAATAGAGGTATTACTCTGTTTACTCTTAATCTTCTTATTCGTAGTCTTCATTCCAACACCCTCCAGCTTCCCAATTTACTTTTCTTAATTCTTCCTTGGTGCATCAGCAACTGTACCACTGGTTTTATCAATTGCTGCTTCTTTGATCCCACTGTCCGAAGAAATTAGAATAGACTGATAAAGCGGCAACGCCAGAGACTCAGTCATCTTCAAGTGAAAAGAGCGAACATTTGCCCACTTCTTTGGGATGATCTCCGCAATAACATCAATGGTGTTTTTGCCATTGGCAATAATCTCATCCCGATCCAGAGAGACACTAGTGACTTTGAGAAGACTACAAGTGCCAGTCCTCAAGTACAGAAGGGCAAACCCACAAGCAAATTCAATCTGCTCCTTCCAGTTCTTGTGGGTCAAATCAACTGGTATGGGAATCTTCTTTTTCTTAAAGAACTACATACCCAATAGCTTTAAGGAGAGGAATGACTCGCTTATCAGTGAAAAAGAGATCATAGGAGTGGCAGAGCTTCCGTTTGGCCTTGAATGGACGGTAATCGGTTTTGAGCTTGGAAAGCTTGAGGACCTTCGAGATGGAGATTCTGTCGGCCTGGATTTTCTTCTTGGCAGCTTCGGAGATGATGAGACACAATTAAAGAGTTAGGTTGGACGCAAATACTCTTCTCATTCTATCTTAGATGAGAGAACTGATATATATATATATCTTACAAGAAAGTACATAATATAAAAGATAGGGGTATAATAGTCATTGTATCTAACACCCTCCCGCAAAGTCAAGGGGCATGAAAGGAGCTTGAGTTTGGAACGAAGGTGCTGAAAACGAGACACGGATAAACCCTTCGTAAGTATGTCAGCAAGCTGCTCATGTGTAGATAAGTAGCGAACATGAAGACCCCCATTGGCAACTTTGTCACAAACAAAGTGAAAGTCCACCTCAATGTGTTTAGTACGAGCATGAAACATGGGATTAGCAGAGAGATATGTAGCATCAATATTATCACATCAAAGAGTGGGTGTGGTAGAGGATGCAAGATCAAGCTCCGTAAGAAGAGATCGCACCCATGTTAACTCAGTAGTTGCCAAAGCAAGTGCCCGATATTCGCTCTCTGTACTTGAGCGAGCAACATTGGTTTGTTTGCGAGACTGCCAAGATATGAGATTATCACCCAAGAATATCAAGAATCCTCCTGTAAACTTACGATCATCAGGGCACCCCGCCCAATCAGCATCAGTGTAAGCCTGTAGACCATGAGTGGAAGAGAGAGTGAGATGTAACCCATATAGTAGAGTCCCCTTGAGATATCGTAACAACCTCTTAAGAGCTGCCCAATGTAAGTCAATCGAAGAAGCCAAAAACTGGCACATCTAGTTGACCGAAAATGCGATGTCGGGACGAGTGAGGGTCCCATATTGTAAAGCACCAACAAGATTTTGATAAAGAGTGGGATCAGGGAGTGATTGACCACCTTCCTTGGATAAAGCTGAAGACGAAGAAAATGGAGTTGCTATAGGTTTAGCTCCAGTCATACCAGCCCAATCAAGCAAGGAACAAATATGTCTTTGTTGAGAGAGAAGTAACCTCGTAGGAAGTGTAATGAGTTCTATTCCCAAGAAAAATCATGCTGACCCAAGATCTTTTAGAGCAAATTCAGATGCCAAAGTTTGTATAAGAGACAAAATAGCCTTATGAGAAGGGCTAGTAATGAGAATGTCATCAACATAAACAAGGATGAAGAGGGGACCATCATCACGATGACGAAAGAATAATGAAGAATCAGTCTTAGACCCCGTGAGCCCAAGGCTAAGCAAAAAGGTACTCAAGCGGTGAAACCATGCCCTAGGTGCTTGTTTGAGTCCATATAAGGAGCGCTGAAGCTTGCAAACATGACCCGGAAAATTACAATCAATATAACCAGGTGGTTGATGCATATAAACATCTTCAGTGATAGAACCATGTAAGAATGCATTATTGACATCAAGCTGGCGAATGGGCCAATTAGAAGAGACAACTAAGGCAAGAAGAATGCGAATAGTGGTTGGTTTAACCACAGGACTAAACGTTTCATCATAATCCAATCCATATTCTTGAGTGTAGCCCTTAGCAACAAAACGAGCCTGTGACGCTCAATGGTACCTTCAGAACGACGCTTAATTCGAAAAAGCCACTTGCAACCAATGATATTACCCTTTGGGGGAGGAGGATTTAATACCCAAGTTTTATTAATAACAAGGGAATTAAACTCAGTGTCCATGGCTTGGCACCAAACAAGATGCCTCAAAGCCTGAGAATAACATGTCGGTTCAAGATCAGCTTGACATGTGCTAAGGAGAGCCATGCGAAGAGGATGTTTTGTGGCAAGAAGACTATAAACCTTCTTGGGAACCCGTGTTCCAGTCTGTGAACGGGTCAGCATATGATGAGTGTGTGAGGAGGTCCATGTGACTGTGTATTAGAAGTGTCCAACTCCAAAATAGAGTTATGAGGCCCAGTTGTAGATGAATCATGTAGAGCAGACCCATTGTGTGGCAAAGGCCCAGTAGGCAAATTACAAGATACGTTAGGGGAAGCTATCACCAAAGGCCCAGTAGTGGAAGGCCCAACAAACATATGTGAACCATTACCCACATCTAATGAAAGATTAACAGATTTATCAAAATGTCCAAGTCCATTAATTACATGTCCAGAATTATCAAAATGTCCAAGTCCATTAGGTACAGGCCCAAAATTATCAAAATGTCCAAGTTCATTAGTTACAGGCCCAGCAAACCGAACAACATAACTTTCTTGTGCTTGTGATCTACAGCCTTGAATTTGAGATCCATGAGACCGTGACATCAAAGAAAGTGGAGATGAAGTAGAATCAGCATCTTGAAATACAACCAGAGGCGCCGCTGGACATAAAGAAGACTCTTTACCCCCTCTGACTTGAAGAAGAGGATGATAATGATCTGTTTGCTTTCAAAGGAAAGGCCATTTCATCAAACATAACATGACGTGATATGATTATCTTTTGTGTGATCGGGTTATAACACCGATAACCATAGTGATTTGCACTATACAACAACAACAATAAGCCTTTTCCCAACTAAATGGGGTCGGCTACATGGATTCTTGCTCTCCAATCGGTTCTGTTCAAGGCCATGCTAGATACAAGGCCTAAGCTATACATATCATTTCTCACCACTTCTCCTAAGGTTATCTTAGGTCTACCCCTAGCTCTTCTAATTCCTTCAATATGGATTATATCACTTCTCCGAACAGGAGCATTTATAGGTCTCCGTTGAACGTGGCCGTGCCACCTCAAACGACTTTCTCTAAGCTTATCACTTATGGGAGCAACTCCCAGACCAACTCTAATATGATCGTTTCTTATCTTATCCATCCTAGTTTTGCCACTCATCCATCTTAGCATCATCATTTCTGCTACACTGAGTTTATCTATATGATTCTTTTTAACAGCCCAACACTCTGCACCGTACATCATAGCTGGTCGGACAACGGTCCTATAAAATTTTCCTTTAAGCTTTAATGGAATACGCCGATCACATAAGACCCCGGATGCACCTCTCCACTTCATCCACCCTATTTTAATTCTTTGGGAAACCTCATCTTCTAAATCACCTCTTTTACTTATGATTGAACCTAGGTACCTAAAACAATCACTCTGAGGAATCTCTTTATCGTCAAGTATCACCACTTCATCATCTGCCCGATCATGACTAAAGTTACAAACTAGATATTCTGTCTTCGATCTACTAAGTTTAAAGCCTTTTGATTCCAAAGCTACTCTCCATGATTCTAATTTGGTATTAATCCCCACTTGGGTCTCATCAATCAACACAATATCATCCGCAAAAAGCATACACCAGGGGGACCTCATCTTGAATGTCTTTGGTTAATTCATCCATTACCAGTGCAAATAAATATGGGCTTAAAGTTGACCCTTGATGTAGCCCAACTGTTATCGGGAATTCATTACTTTGTCCCCCCACTGTTCTAACACTAGTCACCGAACCATCATACATATCCTTAACTATATCTACATATTTACTTGCAACACTTCTTTTCTCTAGTACTTGCCAAATTAACGCTCTAGGGACTCTATCATAAGCTTTTTCTAGGTCAATAAATACCATATGAAGGTCTTTCCTACATTCTCTATACCTTTCCATAAGTCTCCTAATTAAGTAAATAGCCTCCGTTGTAGATCTTCCCGGCATAAACCCAAATTGGTTCTCCGTAAATGTAGTTAAGTGTCTCAACCGGGTTTCAATTATTCTCTCCCATAATTTCATCGTATGGCTCATCAATTTAATGCCTCTATAGTTATTACAACTTTGAATATCTCCTTTATTTTTGTAAATTGGAACCACAACACTTCTCCTCCAATCATCTGGCATTTTCCCTGTGCTCATAATCTTATTAAACAACTTAGTCAACCAAACTAGTCCATGGGTTCCTAAGCTCTTCCATACTTCAATTGGGATTTCATCAGGACCTTGTGTCTTGCCGAGTTTCATCCTCCTTAAAGCTTCTTTTACTTCGGACATCGAAATTCTACGTATATAAGTTCGGACACCAGTGCCTTGGTGAAAAGTGTAATCGTCCGAAACATAAGTGCTTGAAGAATGCTCATTTAGTAAACTAGAGAAATATGTTTCCCATCTTTTCTTAATATCCTCCTCACAAACTAATACTTTACCATCTCCGTTTTTAATACATCTAACATGGTCAAGATCTCTACTCTTCCTATCCCTCATCTTAGCTATCTTATAAATAGATTTTTCCCCTTCCTTTGTGCCCAACTTATTGTATAACTCTTCATACTTCCTTTCCCTTGCTTTTCCCGCAATTTTCTTAGCTTCATTTCTATCTAACCTATACCTTTGAAGATCCTCAACATCCTTAGTTCTTTGCCATGTCTTAAAACTATCTTTTTTATTCCTAATGGCAGCTTGAACCTCACTATCCCACCACCACGTCTCTCTATAAGAATGGATCTTTCCTTTTGATTCACCTAGAACATCTTTAGCCACTTTCTTAATACACATAGCCATCTCATTCCACATTGCATTGGTATCCCCTTTAAAATCCCATTTTCCTTGTTTGACTACTTCATTAACGAAGGATTTAGAGTACTCTCCTTTCAAATTCCACCATCTTATTCTGGGATAGTTTACCTTGGACCTTTTATGTGTTCTTGGGACTAAACACATATCCAAGACCACAAGTCTATGTTTGCACTATATCCAACAAAAATGCAAGGGGCAGACCTATACTAATTTTGTGTTTATTGTAGGGTCTTAACAGTGGAAAACACCTACAACCAAAAACCTTTAGGAAAAGATAATCTGGTGAATGGTTATGCACCCTAAAATAGGGAGAGTCATACCCAAGAACCGTTGTGGGAATACGATTCATCAAGTAGACAGCAGTAGAAAATGCCTCAGACCAAAAATGTAAGCATAATCCAAAGTGTACAAGCAAGGGCAAACCAACATCTACAATTTGGCGATGTCTACGTTCAACTCGTCCATTTTGTTGAGATGTATAAGGACATGATAGCCTATGCCCAATACCACAATTTCTGAGAAATTTGGAAAAACTTTGAAATTCCCCACCCCAATCAGATTGGAAATATTTAATTGTGGAATTAAATTAACTGGTTCTCAACAAACACTTTAAAAATTTGAAACACAAGGAATGCCTCAGATTTATTAGAAATTGTATACAACCATGTATAGCGGGTGAAGTCATCTACAAAGGAGATATAATAGCGATGATCCTCATGAGAAGGAACAAAAGAAGGACCCCAAAGATCAGAGTACACAATTTGTAGAGGAGCTGTAGTATGATTATTACAAGCAAGAAATGGTAAACAATGGGATTTACCTAACTGACAAGGTGTACAAAGAGAACTATCCTTGCCACCAACCGTAGGAAGAGAAAAACGATTGATGATACGACTGACCATAGGAGCAGGATGCCCAAGCCGAAGATGCCAAATTGCAGGTGAAGCAGAAACAGCTGACAAAGCCATGGGAGAGGATAAGGATGATGGGAATCTGTAAATTCCATTATCAAGAGGACCGGTCAGCAGGATACGCCCTGAGGAGAGATCCTTCACATGAAAACAAGATGGATGAAATTCAAGAAAAACAGCATTATCTGCAGTGAACTTACTAACAGATAGAAGATTAGTAGAGGCAGTAGGCACATGTAAGACATGATTAAGAGAAAAAGAGTTGTGAGAACAAGTAAGAGTAGTGTATCCACAATGTTTAATTTCCAAACCTGAACCATCACCTATTTTGACAATCTCTGAGCCATTGTATTCTGAAGCACTACGCAAGGAACTCAGATCAGAAGTAATGTGATGAGACGCCCCTGAATCTGGAACCCAGGAAGAAGAAGAATGTGCAAAATTTGCCTATGGGGAGGAGGCAACAAAGGACTGAAGCTGATAGCAAAACCTACCAGAGTGCCCTGAGCGATTGCATAATTGACAAATAGAAGACTGAGGAAATTTTTGATTATCTCCATGAAAACCACCTCTAACATTACCATGAAACCGATTACCAGAAAAACTTGGAGATCTGTGAGCACTAAAATTCTGAAATCGAGTACCACCTCTGTATCCCCTGTATCCAGAAGCAGAATCAGAACGTGGCTTAGAACCAGAGTCTTGAAAATTCTTGGAACCCAAAGCTGAAGAAGAGGCTAGTTGAGCAGTTACATTAGTGAGTTCTTGAAGAGCCGTAATCATACAAAGTTCCTCACACAGCAGAAGACCATGAAGATCAGACATGGAAACCGAATTTTCTCTAGTTGTCACAGAGGTAACAAAAGCACTATATTCAGAACCAAGACCTCCAAGAACATAGAGAACAAGGTCAGAATCAGAGATCGGCTGACTCGCAAGAGAGAGAGCATCTGAGAGTTTCTTTACCCGCAACAAATAATCAGAAATGGAATTTGCACCTTTCTTGATTGAATGCAACTGCATACGAAGTTGCATTATCCGAGCCTGAGAAGCAGAAGCGTATGTGGATTTGAGAGTCTTCCAAACCTTGTAAGATGTAGAATAACCAACTACCTGAGAATGAACTTCTTCAATGAGAGATGTCAAAAGCCGACTCAACAAGATCTAGTCCTGTCGTTGCCAAGCGAAATATGCAGGATTTTGCGATGAATTGGCCGCTGAAGTCGAACCAGAAGTTTCAAGAAATGGCGCAGGGCAAGGGAACGAATCATCTAGATATTTCATAAGATCAAAACTCTTAAGTAAAGGCATGAATTGAGATCTCCAAACGAGATAGTTTGTTGCAGAGAGTTTAATCGACAAGAAGTGATGCACATTTGAGAAGTTCAACTGTGGAGGGACATCAAAAGAAGGGGAATCTAAAGGAACATAATCAGACGCCATAGCCGCAGACTAGCAAAGACAACACAACCGCAAGAAGAAGAAGCACAAGAAACACGATCACAACAAACCAAAGCTGAATCACCAACAGAACAAGAAACAAATTGGAGAAATCTGAAACACGATCGCACTAAAAATAGATCTGCAGAAACAATCACCACGAAGCAGATCGGACAACTCTTCCAAGAATCACCAAAGAAATAAAGATCCATCATCAAACCACCTTGAACAACAAATCGAACAGCAGAAACTGCAAATAGAGCACCAAATAACTGCGAACACCAAAATCTGCAGATCGCACAACCGAAACAGCAGCACCAAACAGTAGTCCACACAAACCAGCAGAAACAGGGGAAGAACAACAGAAACAGGAGAAGAACAGCAGATTACTGTGAAATCCAGAAGCAAAACACACGAATTAGTTGAAAAAAGAGCATAAAACACACGATGAGAAGATCGAACCCGCTCTGATACCATAAAAGAGTTAGGTTGCACACAAATACTCTTCTCATTCTATCTTAGATGAGAGAGAACTATATATATATATATATATATATATATATATATATATATATATATATATATATATATATATATATATATATATATATATATATATATATATATATATATATATATATATATTGTGTGAGACAATTACAAGAAAGTACATAATAAAAAAGATAGGGGTATAATAGTCATTCTATCTAACATACAATTGAGACGAGAGAGTCTCGAGAGACCGGAGAGAGTCGAGAGAGTTGAGTGAGAGAAAGTAGAGAGCATTCGAGAGAGTTGAGAGATACGAGAGATGAGGAGCTTTCAGGGTTATTGTGAAAATTACATCGATAACCCTGATCAGCGTCACGAGCATCACTTGTGCCCCGCAAAATCATAGAGAATTGCTTTTGTCTTCTTTGACAAAACGAATTTATGTGTCAAATGCCCGGTTCGGCACACTTTTTCTTAATTGACACACTTATTTTAGACCGGTTTACCATACAAGTTTTTTGTCATTTCTGTGCCAAAATGGGCAAAATGGCACAGAATAAGGGGTTGTATGGTAATGATTCTGGCACACTTATTATGTGCCATTTGCCCATTTTAGCACAGAAGTCAAGTATGTATGGTAAACCGGTTCGACTTTTGTGTGCTGGTTCAGCAAAACTGTGTTGAACCGGGCGTTTGGCACAGACGTACCAACTAGAATCTCCAAATTGGAGCTTCTCTGACACCGAATTGCTTCTGGTGAAAATGCGCGGCATAAGAGCTGAGTTGACGGAATGAAGGGGCATCGGTGTAAATTTCCGTCAGAAATAGAAAACCCCTCATTCAAGCATCTCTCGCCTCTCTACACTCTCTCTCGTCTTTCTCATCTCTCTTGTCTCTATTGATGACGATGTGGTGTCTCTCTCGTTTGTTTGGTCTCTCTCGCTTATGTCGTGACTCTCTCTTGTCTCTCTCGTAGCTGTCGTCTCTCTCAAGCCCTAAGCAATTATGAAAAGTTCTTTCTTGGTCTCTCTACAATTGATGTCTGTGCAACCATCAAGAGTGGAGTAAAGCCGTGTATGTGCAACAAAGCTTTAATTTCAGGTTTGTTTGCACTCTGCAACCACTGTCAGCTTCAGCAAAGATTCAATTTCAGGAAATCATTTTAGGATTTCCACTTCATCTTCATCAGCGAGTCTCTGGTATCCAGTTCCCATCTTCGTTCATTTGTGACTGAAGGTATATTCCACTCTTGTATCTCATGGTTGTGGATTCCTGATTCGTTTTTTTTTTTCTCTCCCCCTTTTATGCTTAAAACCTTTGTCGATGGTGCCAGAATTGGGCCTGTAGAGACTGTTTTGAAGTGTCCAGCAGCTCCAGCCATACTTCGGTTAATTTGTGCATTCACAATATCAATTAATGCTAAGAATGATATGAACTTATTTTTCCCCAACTTGAATTCCTGTTTTATTTCATTTAATTTTTGTTAGTGGTTGAGTTTCTTTTGCTTTTCTTTTTCTATTTAGATTAGTGTGTTTATTTTGTTTTTCTGATGGGATTGGAGTGGCTACGTCGTTGCTTTACTGAGATTATAGAATGTGGGTGTGGTTCTGTTTCATACTTCCTAGCTTAATGGGTTGTTTTCTTTGGGTAATTAGGCAATCACCACCCAGCCGAGAAGTGCTATGTATTTTTTTAGTTAGCTCTCCTTTTGTAATTGGGACCTGTGCTTAGGCTGATTAATGCCTAATATAGCCCATTTTGAAGGATTAAAAGCCAGATTTTGTTCATTCGATCTTTGCTCTGCAAATTGCTGCTGCTGTTGCCTTCTTCTCAGTGTGAGATTGATCTTTGCTTGGTGCTTCAAATCTAGGCTGATGGTTCTTTGGTGTTGAGTCCAAGCTGCCATTGGGATTGGTTGTGCCAGTTGAACCCTTGTTGGTGAGAAGCCCAGGACATTCCTTTGAAGCTCAACTTCAACGACTGTTGTAACACTAATCTTCTCCAAGAAAGTTCTGCCTTAGAGCTGGTGTACTAGCTTCTACCAGAGAGGACTGGAACATGTAAGGTGATTAGGAAGAAATCTTTTAGGGATAATGGTATGAGTGTCATGAGACAAGGATTGAATGATGGTTTTATGGTGGGGAATGTCTGCTGGAAATATTGGGAGGAAGGTGGTTAGTGATAAAATAAGGAAGTTGGTTAAAAAAAAAAAAAAAAAAGAAACTAAGAGATGGCAGTGAAGGCAGCAGCAGGATGTTTCAGTTGCAGGGATGAATATTCTAATAGCTTTAGAACTTGAAGAGGACCTTGTGGGCTTCAGTAGAAGCAGCAACTTGACAGCAAGAGTGAATACTGAAACCGTAGCCTGTTCTGGCCCCTCTGGTTTGTATTTATAGATTACAATGAAAATAAGTAGCTGGGAATCAAAATTAGGTCTTAGATTGAAGCCTCCAACCTTGACCCTTAACTAGGGTTACAACAAACTACCATTTACTAAAACTGATGTGGACTACTAATCATGAACATGGTAACTACTTAAAATGTAAGTACACCCCCAAACCAAGTAGTAAAAATCATGACTGCTGATGTGGCCCAAAATCATGGCTACTCTCAGCTAAGCAGCTTGCCTCTTCTTCCTTGAATTTAGCATCAGATCTCCATCATAAATCCATGGACTAGTCTGGAATATGGTTTTTAATGTTACGGGTGAGAGATATTGTAACTTTGTTGGACAGCGACATGTAAGTCTGTTTTATTGTTACATATCTAGGAAAGAGGATGGGGGATAGAATTACAAACTGGCACTCCATGCATGTTCGTAACTTTTTGTCTTAGGAATTTTGGATTCAGCTACCCATACTAGTTTCTTACTGAGTTACTGTGATGTGAAAGTGTAGAGTGGTTAGATTCTCTAAGTCTATAGTTACTGACTCACAGTTCATAGAGTTAAGAATGTACAAATTTAGGATTAGGGAAGCTATGTAATGCATCAGTGGGTGGATCTTACTGATGGAGCACTTCATGGATGTGTTTACAATAATCGAAGCCATTCCATAACATATGTCTTAGTGCACTTGACAGAATGTTAGGGTTGAAGTGGTTTATATGTCTTAATGCAGTTGACAGAATGATTTGGGTCGAAGTGGTTTTAGTTTGTGTATGAATTACTCCTATGACTCAAAATGGATGGTTCATTTTTTGATCCTTGAATCTCCCACACGGCAAGCTGATTAGTCATAATAAGCATTTTTCTTCTGGCCATCCAAGACTTATTTCCAGCTTAGACTGTTGGAGCTACATGGTTGAACTAGTTTGGTGCCCAAAGCATCGACTAGGGGACTCACCAAAGGGTCTAGATAAATAAGTTAGCTGAATGTCATTGAAAGTATAATGTCTTGCACATGATAATGCTATACAGTTGCCTAGTTCCTAATTCCTGCTTACATATGTTATGTTGTATCTTTTGTTGGTTGGTAGGCATGTATCTTTGATAATTTTGTATCAATTGATGATTAGTGATGATGACTTTGATGGACATTTTCAGAACCAGTTATGGATGGTGTGCTGCTGAAGATAAACATTGCCTGAATGAAAATTGTGCAAGTGCTTGTCTATGAAATTTTTTTTTTTTTTCTGGGTATGACAGGAATTAATCTTTTCTTGTGGAAAAATAAACCATAGTTATTCGAATCCTTAAAAATTTTGTTCAACTAGGTAGAAATAGGTTAACCATATCGGAAGGCATTGGAAAAGCAACCTATATCATCTTGGCTTGGCAGTTGGCAGTGCTAGTACATAAACTCGGTTGGAGATGATTGCTTGGCAATTCCATTAATTAAACTAATGTGAATTCCCCCATTCTTATTTTATGTTTCACAACTTCAATCCTTCGATTTTATTCTATGGATCTTTAGCTCAATTGGTAGAGCACTTGGAACATGAGCATGTTTCAAGAGATGCTGGTTCAAATCCACCAAGGTTCTTTTGATTCAATGGTGAATTAGGGTTTAAAAAAGAAAGTGACGAATTAGGGTTCAACCACACTATATGTAATTTGTTTAACGTGTTTAAAATTTTTAACTTGGTTTTTATTAAAAAATAATTAATTTGCAAATAGTTATGTTGCAAATTATTTTTATTTTATTGCGTAATTATTGATTTATGTTTAAATTGATGTGTTTAACTTTTCTTAGTTGGTTTTATTTAAAAAAAAAAAGTGCCCATTTTATGCATACCATACAAAATTCTGGGCGAAAAGTTTGAAGAGTACGGAAACCTGCATTGGATACCTGAAGAAGTAACATCGGACCCCTATATTCCACCTGAAAACACCCAAAATGAAGCAAGACAAATGGAAGAGCAAAGGAAGGCAATTGCAAATGAATTGGCAACAAGAGCGAGACTCCCACTAATCACTTGAAAACATGATAATCTCACTTTCATTTATGTGAGCACCTGTGTATGAACTGAACCAGCATATTTTCCTCTCTTTTTTTAATTATTTTATATTTATATTTTTAATTATTTTATTAAAAAAAGTGCCCATTTTGGCACAAAAGTTGTACATACCATACAAGATTTTGTGCCAATTTAGCTAGAGAAACGTACCCATTTGTGTCCAACCATACAAGTTTTCAGTACAAATTATGTGCCAAATTTACCCAGTTCGGCACAGAAGCATAAAAAGTGCCATCTGTGCTGAATTGAGAAATTTGGCACAGAATCGTTGCCATACAACCCCTAACTGTGCCAAATCATTACCATACAACCCCGCGGCTATGATGTCCAACAATCCGATAATTCATCTCACCTAGGTACTCATTGTGGTAAAACTGGTCACTTGGTAGAGGTTTGTTGGGCTAATCATAGGAAGTGAAAATGGGCCAAGCAACTTGCCAATTATGTTGTATCTGATGATGGCACCAAAACAATAGCATCTAACAATAATGTTTTTGGATCTTCTTCTAAGGAATTACCTAAGACTCTATGAGATATTGTGAGCCAAATCCTTTGTTACCTGCAAAATATCGAAACCGTTGCTTCCACATCCACTAATACTTTTTCCATAACCCTCTCTCATATAGGTAACACAACATTACTTACTTCTACATCCACCACTTGGATCATCAATTGAGGATCTTCTTCCCATATTACCAGTAAGGCATCCTTTTTCAGTTCTTTTTTCATATCTTCTTTCCTTAGCTAGGTTAAAATTTTTATTTTCGTCTTTTAGGTCAATCTATAAGTTTAACTGTGAGGCATGTGTGGTACACTCCACCGAGACGGTATTGAACCCACCTAAATACTTGTGGATGTGACCCATAGTCACAAGATCAGGTTGCAACACAATCACATAATATTACACAAAACACCATATTCAATGAGCAAGAATAAATTAGTCCATGCATTAAATGAACAATGATAGAGAAAAGATATCAAAGCTGTCTAATAATGAGTTTGGAAAAAAAAAAAAAAAGGGGGGGGTTGAATCTAGTTACAACCCTCAATAAATCTGACAATATGATAAATGTTCCATTCAAACATTTTTTGCATCTCTAAAGACTACTAATCTCCTATCAAAAGGGGTAAGTGTCATATGAGCACTTTAGACATGCACATGAGATATTGTAAGCCTCGTAGTCTCCCACAATGAGTAACTCGAACATATATGACAATGACGAGTACTTTAGTACGGCTTGCTCTTTATAACCTACAACACAATCTAAAGAAAAATGTTTTCACAAGGGATGAGTTCCAAAGAACTCATCGAGAGCAATAAACTCACATGGCCATACATACAATCATAAACAAGTAATGCAATTAATTGCAATCCAATGAGGGATTGCTTCTAAGTATCTAACCATGTCAGTCTATATCTAGGTAGACAAACATTAAGATAGCCACCAACCTCCTCTAGGAAGTCTCACATAGACTCCAATAGCATAGACTAAACTAGGTGTCACAACCAAGGTATAGGGATATAAGTCCAATCAATGACTATGGCTAGGCTATAGGGCTACACTCTCTCTCCACGACCATTCTTATGAGAATTGACACGTTTTAGGGAAATTCGTAACTCAATGCAAGAAGTCATCGACTCAATCATGTCATTCTAGTTCAAATACCTTTCCTATGGCACCAAATAACTCGGACTATGCACCTACAACCCTATGGTCATCCACTTATAATAAGGCAGACACTCTAGTGTCCCTTTACCACCAATCTATTGGGTGCCCACGAGCCCAACCACTACCATATGCAACCCTACCATGAATGACACATGGTATGAATGTGTCTCCTCACTACTAGGCTATTGGACAATCGCAAACTCTTGCACCACTATCATGGGTTGCTCGGCCTCATTCCCATGCCAATAGGATAAGAACATGATAAGGGAATCCTAATGGTGCATCTAGCCATAAAAAATAATGCACATATAGTCTATATGAAGTACAAAGGTATCAAAGGCAATGGCAATCCCACAACACTGGGAAATTATTGTTTATGAATGCAACTACTCAATTCCCATAGCCCACATATAACAGTTCACATAATCGAGATATATAGTAAACAAAGACTAACATGATGATATGAATAACATCCAGCCATGCATGCATGAGACATTACCAATAGTAGCCATAGGAAAGTCATGGAAGCAATTTAAAGACATGAATCATAAATTTGAATAACTAAGGTTTGAATCCCTCACATGATAAATACTTTGAGATCTTCAAAGAGTCCAAACTTCACGGATTAAGATGCTAACAAGCTATCGAAATCCCTAAGAATACATGTGTTTAAATTTGGATTGAGTTGATAAGCAAAGACAGGACTAAGATCAAACTCAACCACCAAACTAAAAAGGTGGAGGTCGATCAATCACATAAGGGTGGTGACTACCTCTGATTGACTTCCCCAAGTTCACAAACTGTACCTAAGTCCAAATTTTGCCATTCTCGATCTCCCAATTCAACGAGTTTTGGGTTGATCAAGAACTCTAAATCCACCCTTAAATCATGCTTGAACATCCCCAAACAAGTAGAATCAATTACAACCTAGATCTACCATTCTCATGATATAAGGTTTTCCTTGGGATCCGTTTTGAGGAAATTCAGCAACTAAGAATGATATTGAAGTCATCCCACGTGCTAGATCCGATCGGGAATAGTGGAAAATGTGTGTTTCCCAATTGAATCGGATTCTCAACTTGGATCCTAGACATCCATCATCCACGAATATAAAAATAAAAAAAAAAGAAGAAGAAGAAGAAGAAGAAGAAGAAGTTAAAGATAAAAAGATAAAAAGAAAAGAAAAAAGATAAAAAGAATGATTGGTTACCTTCAATTTCAAAAACTGCTAACCGATCCGGGGCTTCGTATCGCAAAGATTGCTTCTTCCTTCACTCGCACTTGTGCTTTGACACGTTTTGAGATTCTCCACTATCTAAACAATATTATAATCCCGTTTTATGGTTGATGCATCATTAAATAGGGTATTTAGAGGCTAAAAACTTAATTTTACCCTTGTCGTCTCAAATCAACTACCTAGGGTGGTGGTTCGTCAATTGACCAACCACCCGACGAACAGCCCATAGAGGCTATTGCCGAACTTGCTCTTCTCCTAACTCCACATTCTGCAAGTGAAAATCCACCTTCCAAGTTCATCCGGGTTCAAGCTATTTCTCCTTTTAGAATCAATCAAGGTGTCAGATTCACTAATTCCACCATCTATGTCCATGGATTCTGATCCCAATCCACTGGTCTCAATCTGGATAGCAGCTGCCTTCTACTAGAGCTTCGGGTTCTTGGACTTACAAGTCAAGTTCTCAGGTTACGATCCTAGGGGATTTCACAATGTGAGTTAGAGAAGCATCATCATGCCACCTATTCTCCTTGCTCTATCCCTCGTAGCGAGTCTTTATTTTCTTTAGTTCATTATGATATTTAGGGTCCTTACAGAGTTAGTAAAAGCCATGGATTTTGGTATTCTGTGACTTTTGTAGACAATTTTTTGTTTACATTGTACCTTTTAAGGATCACATTGAGTTCTTATCTATATTCAAAAAAATTCTATATTAAATAAAGGCACAATTTTCATTTCCTATTAAAGTGTTTCAACCACAAAACAACATATCAAGCTTTTGTGATTCTTTTGGCATGATTCACCAAACTAGCTATTCCTTCACTTAATAAAACGGGGTGGTTGAATGCAAGAAATGTCACTTCTTGGAGGTTGCACAAGCTCTTATTTCATATCAGCATGCCAAAGAATTGCTAGTGTGACAGTGTTTTGATTGTGTGTCATTTGATCAACCGAATGCTTTTGGCCTCGCTTTCTAACCAATCTCCTTTTTCAATTGTTTTTCCCAATGGGGAACCATTCTTACTACCCCCTAAAGTGTTTGGTTCTGTTTGTTTTGATTCCACATCGGTATTGTGGATAAGCTTTCTCTTTGGTCTATAAAGTGTATTTTTCTTGGGAATTCAGGTACTCAAAAACAGTTTTAGTGATGTGATCCAATTCATCAAAACAATTTGTAAGTGTTGAGGTGAATTATTTTGAGGATACCCCATATTGAAAATTTTGTTTTGGATGATGCTTCTCTCATTCCATTTATAGACAATGTTGTTCTATAGATCTACCAATGAAAGTGTATGTGGGTGGATTGTATTGCGGATAGTACAATTCCTCATAGTGACCCTGGTGTTTCTCCTCCAATTGATGTTGATACCAGTCCCATTATGGTTCCATCTTCACCCTCTTCACTAGCATATTCTTCCAGTGGAGACCCTCCTCAAACTTTGTATGACTTTACAATTGCCTTGGATAAAGATACACACACTTGCACTCTACGTTCCAATGTTGTTTACCCCATTTCCCATTATGTGAATTTTCATCATCTTGTGATTTCCCTATCTTTCGCTCATATTCCAACCTGCCATAGTGAGGCCCTTAAAAGTTTTTGCTGGAAACCTACCATGGATGTGGAAATGGATGCTTTACAATCTTGTCATATATGGTTTGTGGTAGATTTACCCTCGAGAAGGATGTGGTACGTTGTCGATGGGTGTATATTGTCAAGTATCACTCTGATGGTATAGCTAAAAGGTTCAAGGCTCATCTAGGGGTCAAGGGCTGTACAAAAACATATGGTGTTGACTATTTGAAGATGTTTCTCTTGTGGCTAAACTCAATTCTATTCGTGTGCTAATTTCTTTAACTATAAGTCATGATTGGCCTCTTTTTCAGCTCGATATCAAAAATGCATTCTTGTATGGTGATCTCCTGATAAGCATGCAGGTATCATTATTTATTTGATTTAATTTCCCATACTTAGTTAATTAAAAGAGAGCTAATTGAGTATTTTTGTGTCTTTTTCAGGAATAAGGTGATTTTGGTTATCATAGATAATGTGGAGCAAAGTTGGCGTATTAGATATTGGAGGATTTTAATTAAAACAAAATCATGGGATTCAATCTTGCTACCCAAGAAATCATGAATGGTGAAATCCAACTTAATTAATGCAAATAGAGCATGTATCTTAGCCAAATTTGAAATAGGTAGAGGTCCAAGGAACAAAATTGGTAATAAGATATGAAAATCGTGTAAACAGACCCACCTTGAGTATTTTGGGCATATCTCTCGTCTAAACTCGGATTGTGGTGATTTAAGATTCTATGGAAATATACGAAAATATATACAACTTTCTAGTTTTGCATTTTCCTAGAATCTGAATGAATAAAGGTCGAATTGATGGGTAGGACAGAATTCATTGTGTGTGGGATAAAAGGAGAAGCCAGCCCAAGAGAACGAGGAAGACTGCAAATACGGATCTTGGCTCTCATTTCTCTCTCATTGTGCAAGAAGAAGACCACAACCCTCTCTCTAAATTTCATCTTTATTAGTTTTATGAGCTTTGTTATAATGAGTAGCTAGTTCCTTTTCTTTGGGATGTGGATGAACCATTGTTTGTTTCATTAATTGATTGTTCTATGTCTTCTAGTTGATCTTTTTAATTGTGTCTGAGTCTGGCCAAAGATGTTCTATAGCTAAGAAAACTAAGCGTGCCAAGCTTTGGAAAAGGACAATAGTCTTGCAAAGATAGGGCATATCTAGGGAAGACCATCCTTTGTATTGAAGCGTAGAGTTATATCGGTTAATGAAAAACATTGGCAATTCGAAATCCCAAAGATCCTCACGTATTCATAGTTTTTGCATTGATTAATAGTTTTATTTCTTTTTGTTTTTCTTAAGTAGAATAAAAACAATTTAGATTTACTTTAATTTAGGTTTTGTTGAATTCAATCTTAGTAACTTAGCCTTTTAGTTCCCTGTAGTTTGACCCCATACTTTCTGCTAGCTAGATTAATATAGGATTTTTTGATTGGTTAGCGACATGATCATCTCCATGAAGACGTTTATGTGAAACAACCTCCAAGGTATGTTGCTCAAGAGGAGAATAGTGCCCATGTTTGTAAGTTACACAAAGCAATTTATGGTCTCAAACAGTCCTCGTAGACTTGGTTTGAGAAATTCAGCAAGACTTTGAGTCTTTTGGGTTTGTTCAGTGTTATTCTAACCATTTAATTTTGAGTTGCAGACACGATAGTTGCAGCAGAGAGCCACGGCAGTTGGGTGCGAAATGAATCAGCTATAACGAGGAGACGAGTGAGGATTGAGGGGCTTTTAAATCCGTGTCTCTCGTAGCTGCCTGCCTCGTTTTTACATCACATCTCTGTATTATCAATTCTCCATTTATCCAGTGAAGAGTGAGTGAGAGAGAGAGAGAGAGGAGCAGGGTTTGGTTGTGGTATGGTGGTTGTTGCTCTTTGTTTCGTTTCTATATAGTATTAAGTAGGCCATGAGATGTGGATCTTTCTTTGTCATCGACATGGAGATGTCGTGGCGCTAGTGAATGTGGCACGTGCAAAAGAGGGTGCAGGATTCCACTTTTACACAGCACACAACCGACGGGATCGCTAATCGAGGGGAATAGACATGGGCTGTAAATGGATGGACCTTTTAAATACTATAAGGATAACATCCCAAAGCCAGCAGCAAGCCCATAAAGCCCATTAACGCTGACTCTTTAATTTCCTGCTTTCGCTTTCGCTTTCGGATAAAATTCAAATCTTTTAAACTGTTTGATTTTAGATTGACAATCAAGTAAGGTCTCTCCTATAGCGTGGTCTCGGACTACAGAGTCTGTGTTTATCATAATCTCCTCCGAAACCCCAAAAAGAAACTTACTCGCAGGGAAGGTATCTGAATACACATCCTCCTCCTCTAGGAGGAAACCCTCCTGATGGAGGAATCCATGGAGGAGGATTAGCTGGAGGGTGAACGCCTGAACAATCAAATAACCTCCAAGAGTAGATGAATCAGATGCAAATCCAATTTTTGGAGATGCAATAAATGCTTCGGATGATGGCTATACGTTTGGGAGCTTCCAAAGATCGTAATCTCGATGATTGGCAGGAAGCCCAAAGGCGAGCGCGAAGAATTGGAATTCGAATTTCCCCAATCCAAGGACGCTCTCCTCAGAGAAATAGACAACAAACTGAAGGCCCGAACTTCAGGCAGGATCCTCGAAGAGATCGGGAAGGCCGATCGGAAGCAAGAGGAATTGGAGAATTACCCAGAAGAGACAAAATACATGATCAAGATTAGGCTCAGGGGAGTTGGACTGGGACTCTTACTAGACTGAAACTGGGGGTGCGCACACACATGCCAATGACCCAGCGTTCGGGTAGAGATAACGTTCGGTCAGATGGTACTCAGGCAGTACATGTGATCAAGAACTGGTAGACATTAACAAGAAATTGGGGCAACTTATGTGACGAAGAAGGACTGATGATATATACTCCATCATCAGGATAACTCCATTTTTGGATGCCATTTCTAGCTATGAGTTCCCCCATAATTTCGGACCCCCAACATTCTCCCCATTTGACGGTTCAAGAGATCCAATCACCCATATAAGTTACTACCAGTAGACCATGGCAGTTGCTGGTAATTCAGATGAAATTATGTGTAGAGTGTTCGGGTCATCACTTACAGGAGCAGGACAAAAGTGGTTCTCAAACTTACCCTTAGGAAAAATTGGTGATTTTGAAGAATTGGCCCGAAAGTTCATCGGTCGTTTCAAGAGTAAGAACAGATCCACAAGGCTTGGTGGGCGCACATTACAGACATTCGACTAAGGCACATGACAGTTCCTCTTATTATCAATCTGTTTATAACCTTTAAAACAAAATGCTAAACTAAACATTCTCAAGGGCAAAACAGACAACCTGTTTGACAGTTTGACTCATAAACATATGTATACAGTCTAAAGTCCTGTTATGTGTACATTTGACCTTTCAACAGTATCTAGTTATGTACATACAATCTTAAAGGAATATATACATCCACAGTATAGTTAAACAAAGATCAGTTGCAAAAAAAAAAAAAAAAAAAAAAAAAAAAAAAAAGAGAGTTTTCATCTTCAACTTTAAAGGTATTGTCAGGTGGCAACACCCTTGCCCTTATCATGTATCTGAGGACTTGTCAACGTTTACAATAATGAGTTTTGTGGCCCAGTAGTCAATATAGACAATCATGTAAGTAAGTCAAGCAGTTCATCATGCATCAATTATCACATCAAAGTCATACAACATTATGCATTCCAATTTTCTTTTCATTTTTCTTTTCCTTTTTTATTATTAAACCAAACCTAAGCGCTACATGTAGAGAGAGAACCATCAGTTTAAACCACATAATTGGCATCAGTCTCAGTCTCAATCTTAGAGGTTCTCATGAAGAGATTCTCTTTTTAATCTTTTGGCACAAGGCTAGGTGTTCTCTACAGAAGGCCATCATTAGTCTAGTATATCTTTCCACTTTCCAGTCTTGCTTCATGCCCTTCCATTTGGGTACACTAAGTACCAGAACTTACAAAAGCTATTAACATTTTATTTCTTTTCACTTTTTAGTCTCGCTTCATGCCCTCCCATTTGGGTACATTAAGTACCAGGACTTACAGAAGCCATTACATTTTGTTTCTTTCTTTATTCTTATTATTTCCTCTATTTTCTTTCCACTTTTCAATCTTGCTTCATGCCCTCCCATTTAGGTACACTAAGTACCAGGACTTTTAGAAGCCGCTTCATGCCCTCCCATTTGGGTACGTTAAGTACCAGGACTTACAGAAGCCACTGACATTTTATTTCCTTTTCTTTTACTCTTTTGTATTCAATTTTAGTATTACATTACTATGTTCTATCCATTTCAATGTACCTTTTACATTTCAATCATCACTTAGTCTTATTTGAACAAGACTAGATACAATTCATACAATCCAATCATTTAAATATGAAGGCATGATAATTCTACATTTAACAAGTATAAGCATCATTTCAAATCCATAATTCAGCATCGCAAGAATACCATCGACATTTCAATCCAAATAGTTCAATCAAGTCATTAAGTCATCCGATCATATGCATTTCTATTCCATTCACAAAACAATATATCATATATTTCCATAAATTGTGTAAGTGAGTAAATAAAATCAATTTTATATTAACATGTGAATGCTACCTGTCTACTAAGTGGAATCACCCACTTATAACACACATGGGTTGGTCGATATCACTTGTTCCTATTCCATGTGTGTGTTTTGATCTTGGTTTTGTTAGAAATCTTCTCTTGCTCCTGTATTCTGAATAATTAATGGCTGAATACGCGGGAGCCAACAGGGGGTCTCCTTTTTTTATTATTTTCTCTCTCCTACTTCCTCTCTTCTCTCTCCTCTCTCCTATCTCCTTTCTCCTCTTTCTTTTCTCTCTCCTCCCCACATTCTTCCTCTCTCCTCTAGTCTCTTTCACTTCGCTCCCTCCTCTACTCTTTTCTCTTCTCTCTCTCTTTCACTTCGCTCCCTCCACTGGTCTTTTGTCTTCTCTCTCTTCCTTTCTCTTTTTCACTTCTCTTTCCTCTAGTCTCTTTCACTTCTCTCTCTCTTCCTCCTTTAATGGCTTCCCTTTTTGTTCTCTCTCCCCTCTACTCTTTCTCTTCTCTCTCCTCAGCCCTCACGTTATTCTCCTCTATTCCTCTTCTCTCTCTCCTCTCTTCTCTTCCTCTTCTCTCTCCTCCTTAATAATGCTACAGTACATGTACTTGTTACCTTCTATTTGTTTCCTCCATTCTTTCTCCTTCTCTTACCTCTGTTTTACACGTAGGTAATGTTTCTGCATCTCCACTTTTTGTCATTTAACTTCTCTTTCCATTTCTTTTTTATCTCTTAAGCATATTGTATAAATATGCTTATTTAAAATCATAACATATCGAATGCTACCTCCTCCTCTTTCTCTCTCTTCACCTATTAATTGACACTTCATACTAGCATATGTGAACATCCACCACGTAGGTGGGAGGGAGAGGGAGGTGTCACCTCCTCCCTCCCTCTCTCCTCTTAATCTCCTTCGTTTGATATAATATATATAATATATATAATTTATATAATATATACTAGATTATGTATATGTATATATATTTAATTTAATAGTTGGCTTCTTTATGGGCTTGTGGACCCGTTTTATTATCTTATGCAGGACCCACTCTAAGGTACGAATATTAATATTTCCATGTTCAAAAAATTATGTTGATCATTTCTGATTTTCAGTTTAGTCTAATTCTACTGTTGTGGGACTCACAAGCGATGTCTGACCTTGACCAAAATATCAATTGGAATCTAACCTCATTTAAGCTATTATTTAACTACATTTAGATCATTTGATTAAACCATCAAACCAACCATCATGATCCTTGAATAATCTTAAGGACTGGCACACTCACACACAATAATAAAATAATAATAATAATATAAAAAGATGCGGGGCATCACATCCTCCCCTCCTTAAAATAAGTTTCACCCACAAAATTTGCATATCTGATCAATTAAAAAGCTAGGGATATCGAGTCTTTATATCAGATCACTTTCACTAATGGTAACGCCCTGTTTCAATTTCTGATACCACTTCTATCACGACCCCAATTTTCACAGGTTTGGTGGGGCCCACATTATAAACATTCAACTAGGGCACGTGACAGTTGCTCTCATTATCAACCTATTTATAACCACTAAAACAAAATGCTAAACTAAACATTTTCAAGAACAAAAATAGACAACCTATTTAACAGTTTAACTCATAAACATATGCATACAGTCTAAAGTTTTGTTGTGTTTACATTTTACCTTTCAACAGTATCTAGTTAAGTACATATAGTCTCAAAGGAATATATACATCCGCAGTCCAGTTAAACAAACATCAATTGTAACAAAAAGAAAAAGAGTTTCCATCTTCAACTTTAAAGGCATTGTCAGGTGGCAGCATCCTTACCTTATCAGGTATCTGAGGACCTGCCAACATTTACAATAGTGAGATTTGCGGCCAAGTAAGCAATATAGACAACCATATAAGTAAGTCAGGCAGTTCATCATGCATCAATTATCATATCAAAGTCATATAACATCATGCATTGCAATTTTCTTTCATTTTCCTTTTTCATTATTAAACCATACCTAAGCACTAGTTGTAGAGACAACACCATTAGTTTAAACCACACAAGTGGCATTAGACTCAGTATCAGTCTTAGAGGTTCTCATTATGAGATTCTTTTTTCAGTCTTTTGGCACAAGGCTAGGTGTTCTCTACAAGAGGCCATCATCAGTCTAGTCTATCTTTCCACTTTTCAATCTTGCTTCATGCCCTCCCATTTGGGTACACTAAGTACCAGGATTTACAGAAGCTATTAACATTTTATTTCTTTTCACTTTTGAATCTCGCTTCATGCCCTCCCATTTGGATACATTAAGTACCAGGACTTACAGAAGCCGCTTCATTTCTCCCATTTGGATCCACTAAGTACCAGGACATTATTTCCTCTCTTTTCTTTCCACTTTGCAGTCTTACTTCATGCCCACCATTTGGATACACTAAGTATAAGGACTTACAGAAGCCACTACATGCCTTCCCATTTGGGTACGTTAAGTACAAGGACTTACAGAAGCCATTAACATTTTATTTCTTTTTCTTTTACTCTTTTTATATTCAATTTCAGTATTGCATTACCATGCTCTATCTATTTCAATGTACATTTTTCATTTCGATGTGTCCAAAATCTGCTAAGTCCTTAGATCTCCTTGATGATGACATACAAAACGAAAGCGTCAGATGTGGCCCGACCGCTGGGGTCGGGAGTCCACCTCTGAAGGCTAAGTTAGTCGATGAAGTTAATCACAAACGGCTCTGCTAGAAACACAGAGCTAAGGAATGAATAACTGGAATGCCACCTAGATCGTAAGCATATGAGTGTTTACGTCAGAGGTGCGTGAATGAATCAGGCGTCCTCCTTACCTTGCAGGTAAGTAAGATTTATATAGAGTGTACCTTCGAATCTTCTTCGTTGGATGTATTTTGAGCCTTCTTCGGATAGCCATTGGATCCTAACAGTTAGATCCGTTGAGCGATAGACTTCTACTAGTTTGGACTAGTAGAGGACTCCTAGGATAATCTCGTGGTTATTTGATGATTATCCCTCCAATAATGATAAGTGACAACCGTCAAGTTGTGTTTGCCATCATTAGGGTAATTAACCTAATCCATAAGTCGGATTAGGGCGTGCTTGTGGCTGATTCAGTTTTCTTCCTCAGCAAGCTATCTCCTGGACCCGGCTCGCTCGGAAGTGAGTCGATTCCCTTCTTCTTGACCGGGGTCTAGGGTCAAACCAAGTATGAACCCGGTTCGATCATATTTTCTCCATATCACGAGCCCCCCAGACCAAGCGTTCGGTCGATCCCGAGGGCTTGGTTTTTAACTGGGTTCTTCATCGAGCAATAGTCTTTGCACATCCCATTAAATGTCATGTCACATTTAATGCAGTGGTCACTTTTCCTCGAGCGTTGTGAGGGCAATGCCATGAGTCCTTTTGCAGTTGAACTATCGTGGCTCACGTAACCCAAGCGACGGTTTTTGAACGCCTGTTTTGGATTCGTGAGTTCAAAGTTTCAAAACGTCTTCAAATCTCGATCGTCAATGCTGAATAAATCTCGATCGTTCACGTCCTCGAACACTCGTGCGGGTGCTTAAAAGCAGTTCCTTGTCTTCGTAGGTTTCATTCTTCTTGTTTGGAACTTTGAAACTTCATCGTCTCCTTCGCGCCTTCTCGTTCTTGAGCTTTTTGCCTTATTGAATCAGTAAGTTTATTGATCCCTTTGCAAAGTTTAACTTTCTGTCTTTAGGTTTTTCTGCCGTAGTGAGACTTTAGTAATGGAGGATATTAGGGTTTCTTCTGAAGCTTCCCTTGTACCTAGCGCCAGTAAGAGTGATAGTGGTAATGAGGCCTTTGTTTCCCTTCCTTCTGAGCAGTCAGATAGTGATAATAAAACCCTAACTGTTCTCTGGTGTGACTTCGCAGAAGTTAACCAGAAAAGATTAGAAAGAAAAGCTGAGACTTCTTCTGCCCTTCCTGAGTCTGGACCATCCACGACTCCTAGGGTGACCGCCGAGTCTTCTGGGCAGTCAAAACAAACTTCCAGGTCTAGTGGTGGACCTGATTCTGTTCCCTCCTCCTTCAAGGAGAGTACTCTTCTTTCGGCCATCTAGGGTTTTGATTTTCCTCCTTCTTACCATCTTAGGGTTCCTAACCTTGATGAGAAGGTTGATTCGACCCTTCCGGGTGAATTTTCCCTATATATAGATGCACTGGAAAGCGGGGTTCACTTTCCTTTTTTCAATCCTCTGTTTGCAGCCATCCTGAATCACTGGGATATTTGTCCTTGAATGCTACTTCCCAATAGCTGGCGTCTCATCGTCGGCTTCTTGGGATTATGCTTTGAGCTTGGCATTACGCCTTCTCTTGCTCTTTTTGTGCATTATCATCTTCTTTCTATTTCCCATCCTCCTGGTTGGGTTGTGCTCTCCAAGCGTAATAAGACAGAGCTTGGCTGGAGGGGCAGCATTCTTGCCAAAGGAACTTGCCCTTCCAATCACAAAGAATGGCGCAAGCGATATTTTTTCTGTCGAGTGCTCAATCAGATCTCAACTTCCCGACCATCTAGAAACAGTATACTTCATACTTTGAGGGTAACCGGGTCCTCCCTTTATCCAAAGAAGACGAGACGGCCGTCAGGAAGATCAAATCAATTCCATGGTATCAGGAGATACATGGATATGAGGTGGAGTACAACTCCATCCTTCAATACTGGGGGCTGGCTCATTGTGAGCTTCTTAACCACCCTCTTTTAACTTCATGGAAATGATATGCCTTTTTGCATTTTTGATTCTTGTCCTTCCTTGCAGTGCCACCAAGGATGAACCTCGAAAATCTTCGGGCCAAGGCTGCCAGGGCCCGTTGTGACAGTGAGCAACGATCGCCTCGAGCCTTGACTGCTGATCAAGTGGTTTCTGTTCCCTCTCCCGACCCTTCCTATAAGGGTATTAGGAACCTGAAGCCAGTGGTTGAGGCTTCGGGAAGAGGGAAAAAACCAATGGTGGAAGAGTCAGATATCCCTTCCGCCGCTTGAACCAAAAGGAAGCACGATTCAGTTGATGCTTCCTCCAAGAAAAAATCCAAAAGGACTGAAGATGGAGAGGATATCTTCATGCCTCAGTGGACCGACGCAGACTGATAGGGTAACACAAGACCCTAAGAAAGCTGTAGAATGGAGTTCTCTCGGTCTTCTGCCTGCCGATCGTTAGGCTTTTGAAGCTCTGGACGATGATGCTCTTGTTAGTCAGTCCACAAGGTACCGGCCTTTCTGATCTTTCATTGATTGTTTCTCATAATCTCTTATGATCTCTTATGATAATCTCCTCGTCCCTAGGAATGCTGTGTTGAGCTTTTACCAACACATGGAGGCATTGAACCGGGTTGGTCGCAATGGCTCCTTGCTGCAAACTGTGAAGAGAATTTGGCGAAGGCCAATTCTGAAATAGACCGGTTGAAGACAGCAGCCAAAGAGCTGAAGGCGAAGCATGATGAGGAGATGAAATCCTTCTTCAAGGATTTCGACTCTTCAAATGCCCGTGCTTCTGCTGCCGAAGGCGAGGCTAGGAAATAGAAGGCAATTGCCACGTTGTTCGATGACAGACTAGAGCTTAAATCCTCAGAGAACAAACAACTACTGAAGATGGCAGTTCCTAGCAAGTCCGAACATATCAAGCCAGAGCTTCAAAGGGATTGCATTCGGAAGTACCTGAACAGCGTTCCTTTCTCTAAACTGTTGGGCGCCTTCAACCTCCAAGCTTACCGTGTAGGGCAGACTGATGTTTGGGAAAAGATCCTTGAATCTATCCCTTCCTTCGATACAACTCCCTTTCCTGAGGTGTGTCACAAAGAGATCTTCGGGAAGCTTAAGTTGGACTTCCCTGATTGGGCTTTGGGAGAGGAGGATCCATTTCCTACTGACCCGAATATCGAAGAATTTCTTGCTGATGAACTGCCCCTTCAAGAAGAAACTTTACAGGCCGCCGCTGATAAGGACGCTGAAAATGACAATCCTAATAAAGACTCTCCTGTGAAGAACTCTTCGGGCGATAATGAGGAAGAAGCGTAGGGAGTTGTTCTTTCTTTTTTTCTTTTTTCTTTTTTGTAAAGATTGATCCTCAGCCATTAATGAAAAGAGAACTTTTCCAATGATTTCCTCAATATTTCCTCATCTTATATCCAAAAGCTTGTCTTGGAAATAAAATATAAATGATAAACTTATCACTTCTTGTATCAAAGCGAGGGATAACCTTTGAGATGTCATGAAGAGACGTTCGGGAAAGATGCTTTAGCTTCTGTATTCCCCACTGCTCCTTCATTTATTGCAAAGTTCAAACGTTTCCCTTCATTTGTTGCGAAGTCCAAACGTTTCCCTGCTCTTGTATACCACTCACTTCTTTGTGCATTGGTGATATAACCATTATTTAAATGGTTGCGCGAAAGTTGAAGGTATTCTCGTACCAGGTGCATATTTCCACGTGGCCTCCGCATGACCGTTGATCTTGCTTTTTGAAGAATTCGAAGCGTTTCTTCAATCTAGGCCTTTGGTTGCCTTTAGCTTTCAACTGTCGCCTCACTTCCTGAGGCTATTTAAGTCCCTCAAGGGTACTCTCCATCTATCCTACTATCTGCAAGTTAGATTTGCAAAACGACATTCCGTCTTCTTGCGCTGCAGTCGTATTCCTTGTACTCCAACAATATTTTCGATCAGCTTCTGAAACAGTAAGCTTTTATGTTTTGTCTATGTCACAAATATCCTCTCCTTCCCCCCTGAGTGAACTCCATAGTAGTAATACTTGGGGTTCACTTAATGGGTATTCTGAGTAGTTCATATCTGACAGAGAACTAGGGTTTTCCCTTTTTCTGTATGTTGCTGGATTTTTGTATTGATATTGCTTTTTCTGGTACTGCAGTCCCTCCCAAAATCGATCTGAGTTTATTAGGGCAAAGTCCTGCAAGAAGATTGTTCCAGCACCTACGGAAGTTGTGGCCAGTGAGGTGATTGCATCGGGTGAATCTTCTAAGCGTAAGGAGACTGTTGTTGGTGAATCTTCAAGTCAGATTCCCATAATTTCTACTGATGCTTCTCCTACGCTTCCTTTGCCTGAAGAGATCTCTAGGTCTTCCCGGGAAGATCTTGATCACTCCGTCGCTGATGGTGCTGCTGATGCCCCTGCTGGAGAAATCATTCCGGATTTTCCGAAGGAGACCCTTCAGACATCTGAGGCAACTATGTTGGCATTTGATGAAGGCGCGGTCCCAGGCAGTGCTGCTTCTATTTCCAACTCTAATGCTTGTTTGGCATCCTCTTCCTCTCCTTCTATGGAGCTGGAGGATTTTGTGATTAAGCATCTCCATTCATACTTGGATGATGCCAGGGAGAAGATCCGGCGACTGGAGCAAGAGGCAGGAAAGTCAGGGGCCAAAGTGTGAAACTTGTCCCTATCCTTAACCCGGATACTCTTTTGTCTGTAGGTCCGAAGACCCGAAGTAGAAGTGAAAGTCAACTATGGGCCATATTGGTAGAAGATATAGTGTTCGACTCCGAACCTATGGAGATTGAAGATGATGCCCCATACTTGAAGACAATGTTGGATATAGAGAAGAGACTACGCCTTGATGAAGAGAAGATTAGTTGATGACCTTAGAGCTTGGTGGGATATGATTTAAAGCCATTTTTCCATGCTAGGTATGTTGTAGAATATGTGTTTAAAGTTTCGTTTGATTCCGAGTAGTGGAAGACCCTCAAATCCCTATTTTTGGGTTTGCTGTCAGCCTGGGTTGACTGGGCCATGCTACCCAGCCAATCGACCCAGAGATGCTGAATTTGAACAGAATCTTCTGTTTTGAGTATCTTGCTATATATACCCCATGACTTCGTGATTTTAGTATCCCTAGCCTCCATAACACTTAGAGAATGAAGGGAAACCATCTCCAAGCCTCCAAGAGTGAAGAAGAAGACCTAATCTTGCAATCTTGCAAACTCTCTCTCTTGTTCTTCAATTAAAGGTTAGTATTCTATCTTTTGTATTCTTGATTCATTCTTTCCATGATCATTCTCATCTTTGAACTGAGATTATGATGAAGATGCTGCAACCTTGTAGTCATATCTTTACAATCTCCTTTCATTCTCTTATGCCATGATCATCTTATTCATTCTTAACATGATTTTTATGATTTCTTCTTAAACTATGATCATATTCTTATTTTGATTCATTCTAGCATTATAGATGCTTCTCTATGATTATTCACACCTCTGATCTACTGTGTTCTTGTATTAGAATGAGATCTTATCATCTCTAGTTCATCTCTTTCATTCATAGCATGTTTCCAATGAAAACTATGATTTTTACCAAAATAGAAACTATGATTTCAAATTAGTAAGTAATGGCTTTAATGGTTGTTTGATGTCTAAATTATGCTTTTTAGTCTTAGACTATTATGTTAGACATTCTCTCCAAGTTTCGTCGCATTCCGGATTGTGTAGCATAGGTTTCGGATCAAGATTCTATTATTGAATTCGAATTTGCTCTTGGGCAGACTGCCTGGGTCGACTGGCTCAGTCAACCCAGCCAATCAACCTGCAATAGCAGAATTTGATTTCTTCGTCCGATTCGATTCGATTCGGTTCATGCTTATTCTTTTAGGACTACTTCCTAATGATTGTGTGATGCTATTCTAGGGTTTGTTTGCTAATTTTGGATTCATCCTCTTGTCTTTACGGAATATATTCGAATCTATTTAAGGTAAGGAAAGTTGTTACCATATTAACATAGATTGCATAGATTTAGTTTCTAATTTGGGAACTACTTAGATTTGCTACTATTATGTTAGTTTCTATTATGATATGAATGCTGCAAGTACATTAGGATCTTATTTCCTTATTTACTTTATGTACTTGATTATGTATGAATACTTACTCATGTATGTTTCTTATTTATTTAATCTTGTCTTATTATACTCTTTCATATGATGAGATATCTGTCGTGGATGATATGACTGAATTATGATTGTGATTGTTTAGGTATGATTTGGGATTGGGGAATGTCCTTTTGACATTTCTATCCTTGGACCTCATTGGGAGTAGTATGGGATATTTCCAATGTTGCCCTTTGACGCTTTCCCAGATTATTTGTTGTCATACCTAGGACTTGTCTAGCAGTGTTTGGCTAGGTTATACCCCTGTTATATCATACCTGATTTGGAAGGGTATTGAGACCGAATGACCCGTGGTAGCAATGGGGATTTATGGGCACTCAAGACCGGTAACCAACCTGTGAGGGGACATGAATGGCATTGTGGGGGCCATTTATGGGTAGAGTTGCATATGGATAGACTTGAGCTCATGGGCGCTCAAGACCGGTAACCAACCCGTGAGGGGACATGAATCGCATTGTGGGGGCCATTTATGGGTAGAGTTGCATATGGATAGACTTGGGCTCATGGGCGTTCAAGACCGGTAACCAACCCATGAGAAGACATGAGAGCTTCCCGTTTACTATATGTGGATGACCTATAGGGTTGATGAGTCCGTAGTCTGGGACTATGCTGACTCTAGTGTGAAGGATACCGGATAGGATCGCCCGGGGCGAGGAATGGACGTATCTGGAGCTGAGTTGATGTAACTAAGTAGAAGACTTGCATTGGGCTAGGTTTTACCCTGACATGCGCCAGTACTTAGACCAAACGGTGATGTGAGAGAGAGGTGACTTAACCCCCAGCCATGGATTGTCCAAGATGGATGAAGGACCCTTTGCCAACCGAGGATGAGTGAATTGAGACCTACCCAAAGAAGTATGGTGCTATGACTTAAAGCATGTCTGCCCATAGAGTTAGACTCATACATACATTGTTTGTCTCATATCATATCACATCATGCTTTGTTTATGCTATCATGTTATTTATGCTATTATAGAATAACTTGCCTTGCTGAGTTTCTTTTGAAACTCACTCCTTTTTGTACAATATCTTTTGTTAGATTATTCTACAGGCATTAATGGCTATGAAGCGCAATATGAGGAAGCGCAAGATGAAGAAGCGTATCATACGCAAGGTGTTGGCGACTACGAAGATTACATTGAGGATCCCTCGAGTGGTCTCTCTTGTTACCAAGATTAGCCCTACTGTGGAGTGGGAGTGTCTGAGCATAATTGATGAAGTCTATGTTTATGAAGACGTTCTTTATAAAGTAGAAAAGACTCTAGCTTAGTTAGATTATATCTTTCTTTCTTGTCTTTAGAATCAGTTGTAATCCCTTTGACTTTCGAACTACATTCCGCTGTACTCGTGGAGTGAGATTCCGCCTCACTCTACTTTTGATTTATATATCTATTGGTATCATTTCTGCACTCTGATGATTATCTCGTTACTTAACTATGATTCATTTGAATAATATTGTTACATTGATTTAGTCTTGTTCTTGATTATATTGTTGTGAATGTGGGAGGTTGATTTTACTAACTACTGGATCTTGTGGACTGTGGATCACACACTCGGGTATGCCAGATAGGGTACCGGCTGGGTGGATGTGACACAAAGGATCTGAAGCGTTACCTCAAAGGCAAGTTGTCATTCCCTTGCCCGAATCCCTTCCAACTGACGTTCGCAGAGCCTGCATCTTCAAGTATTTACACAGTAAGCCCTTTGTTGACATGCTGAATGCTTATAACTTGCAGGCATACCGGGATGGCGAGAACGAAGTATGGGAATCAATACTAAGGAAAGATCCTCATTTTGACATGACTCCCTACAGCGCTGATAGTCATCCTGAAGTGTTTGCCAAGCTGGGTCTTCCTTTTCCTGACTGGACTAAGGTTAAGATCAACCCTCCGCCTTCGGATCTGGATATTATGCATTATCTTGATGATTCTCCTGTTTATCCTCCTCTGAAAGGATTCAGTTATGAAGAGCTTGCCCTGAATGCGAGTTTGATCAAGGATCATACTTCTTCTGGCCAAGCTGGATAAAGAGTATGGAATTGCGGAGGATTTTGTACATAATGAAATGCTTTTGTAATCCTCCTTCTTCCTCTTCTTCTTCTTGAATCCGTGTTGCTTTTTGACTCTTGTGTTGTTCTGGCAAAGCTGCTCCGATCTTGTTTGATTTCTTAAGGATCACCAATGATTACTTTCTTTTTTGACCGAACGAAAATTGTAACTCAACTCTTATAATCTCATGTGTATGTTTGATGTAAAGGTTGGCCCCTTCTGGTCGTTTGAAGAAATAAGAAATTAACTTCATCTTGAACATTGCTAGTCACTTGAGTCGCTGTTGCACTAGGTCTTAGTTGTTCAGAACAATGCCTTTACTTAAGGATTTTCGGAGAAATTCAATAAGTCTGAGAAGGAACTCACTCGGTTGTTAAACCGATGCCTTTACTTAAGGATTTCCGGAGAAATACAATAAGTCTGAGAAGGAACTCACTCGGGTTTTAAACCGATGCCTTGTGAAAGGAACTCACTCGGGTTTTAAACCGATGCCTTTACTTAGAGACATTTAAAAAATTCAATAAGTCTAAGAAGGAACTCACTCGGTTGTTAAGCCGATGCCTTATGGAAGGAACTCACTCGGACTTTCATCCGATGCCTTGACTTAAGAAATTCCAAAAAAATTCAATAAGTGTTGAAGGACCCACACGGATTTTCATCCGATGCCTTGTAACTGGATCTGTTCTTGAGTGTGGTGTATGATGCCCCCCAATCAAAAGATAATTGTTGAAGACCAATAATTGCATTGATTGAGTTGAAATTGGTTACATCACGAACAAAATTGAAATCATCAAGGATAATATTTTTTCAGATGCCTGGCATTCCACGAACGATCCAGCTCTTTCTAGGTTGTCATGTTCTTTAGCTTGTAAGCTCCCGAACCGACTGGTTTTACAACCATATAAGGTCCTTCCCAAGAAGGATCCAATTTTCTTTGATGGCGTGGATCTGAAGCTAAGGTATTTCTCAACACCAAATCTTCTGCTAAGTACCGGCGATTCCTTACTCGGGTATTGTAATGTGACGCTATTCTCCGTTGATAATGTTGAGTTCGTGCTATTGCTTTTGCACGAACTTCATCCAACAAATCAAGACTATCAAGCAGTCCTTGTTCGTTCGCTCTTTCTTCAAACTCTCTGTCCCGCAATGTTCCCGCCATTACTTCCATAGGTGCCAATGCTTCGGATCCATAAGCCAACTTGAAGGGAGTTTCTCCTGTGGGTGTTCGAACCGTAGTTCGGTAAGCCGACAGTACATTATGTAGCTCTTCAACCCATAAGGCTTTATCGGCCTCAAGTCTTCTCTTTATCCCCTCAAGCAGTGTTCGGTTAGTAACCTCTACTTGTCCATTGCTCTAGGGGTATGCCACTGATGACATACGATGCTCGATCATGTATGTTCCACAGAATTTCTCAAATTGTGGACAGTCGAACTGAGTGCCATGGTCAGTGATGATTATCTTTGGAACTCCAAAGCGATATATGACTGACTCTAGCACAAACTTCTCCACTTTTCTTTTAGTGATTGTTGCCAGGGCGCTGGCCTCAACCCATTTGGTGAAGTAGTCGATTGCTACTATCAAATATTCTCGTCCGCCTGACGCTTTGGTGAATTTGCCCAAAATATCAATTCCCCACATCGCAAAAGGGATGGGTCTAGAATTGAAGTCATGGTTTCCGCTGGGTGCTTTGATACTATAGCATGGATTTGACAATTGCTACACCGACGAACATACTCATAGCAGCCTGTTGGATCTTAGGCCAATATAACCCAAGTCTCAGAATTTTGTGTGCCAAGGCTCGTCCACCCATGTAAGCTCCACAAATTCCTTCATGTACTTCGGCCAAAGCCGACTCCGCTCCTTCGGGACCTAAACATCTCAGAAGGGGTCCAGAATAAGATCTTTTGTATAACCTTCCATTCTGCATTATAAATCTCGCTGATCGTATCTTGATCAATCTTGCCTCTTTTGGATCCTCAGGTAGTTTGTCATCTCTCAGATATTCAACTATTGGATCCATCCAGCAACGCTCTGCTTCAATGTAAGAAATTTCTTTCTCATGATAACTTGGAAATGTTATCTCTTCAATGTAGACCGAAGGGTCTAGATTTTTCTCTTTGGCATTGGCTAATCGGGATAGCTCATCTGCCACTGTGTTTTCTGTCCTCGGAATCTGACATACCTTCAAATTTCCTGAATTCTTTTTGAAATGCGTGCACAATCTCTCGATATTTTTGCAAGCGAGGTTCTTTAATACCATACTCCCCCTGGACTTGGTTGACAATAAGTTGAGAGTCACTATAAATAGTCACATCTGCTATTGCCAATGCTTTTGACAACCTAAGTCCAGCTATCAGGGCTTCATATTCTACCTCATTATTGCTAGCTTCGAATGCAAATCTTAATGCATATCGAATGATAAATCCTGCTGGACTCTTCAAGAGAATTCCAGCTCTTGCTCCATCTTTATTACTCGAGCCATCCACATATACTTCCCAAATGGTTGGTATAGTGGGATCTTCAACAATGTTTTCCATTGATGCAGTAGTTTCCACTACAAAATCGGCTAGCGCCTGAGCTTTGATTGTTGTTCTGGGCTTAAAGCTTACTTGGAACTCACTGAGTTCAACCGACCAGGCCACCATTCTTCCAGACAAATCAGATTTATTAAGAACTTTACTAAGAGGGAAAGTTGTAAATACCTCTATTGAATGAGCCTGAAAGTATGGTTGTACCTTCCTGGCTGCTGTCATGAGAGCTAAAGCCTGCTTCTCAATCTGCGAATATTGTGTCTCGGCATCAAGTAACACGTGGCTAACATAATAAATTGGCCACTGCTTCTTATCCTTCTCTCGAACAAGTACTGCACTGACCGCCGAAAGGGATCTGCTAAATATAGCTATAAGATTTCTCCCTTCTCTGGTCGGGACAAAAGCGGTGGCTTTCCCAGTGTTCCCTTTAATTCCTCGATAGCTTTCTGGCACTCTTCGGTCCAATTCGCTTCCTTGCTGCCCCTCAAATCTTTGAGTGCTTTGAAGAATGGTAGACACTTTTCTCTAGATTTGGAGATGAAACGGTTTAGAGCGGCAATTCTCCCCGTTAAGCGCTGCACATCCCGAACAATTTTTGGAGCTTCCATGTCAATTAGAGCTTGTATTTTGGCTAGATTAGCCTCAATACCCCCTCTGTGATACCATGAAGCCCAAAAATTTGCCAGAAGACACTCCTAAAGCGCACTTTCCGGATTCAGCTTCATTTGATACTTTCGCAATACTAAGAATACTTCAGTTAAATCTGCGATATGATTTGCTCTTGTAATGCTTTTTACCTGCATATCGTCAACATAAGCTTCGACATTCTTCTCGATTAGGTCTTTAAATATCTTGTTGACGGCCCTCTGATATGTAGCTCCTGCATTTTTCAGGCCAAATGGCATGACTTTGTAATAGAAGCTTTCACAATCAGTCATGAAAGCCGCAAACTTTTCATCCTCCTTATTCATAAGGATCTGATTATACCCTGAGTAGGCATCCATGAAACTCAAAGTTTCATATCCTGCAGTCGCATCTATCAAGAGGTCAATCCGTGGAAACGGATAGCAATCTTTAGGGCAAGCCTTGTTGAGATCTGTGTAGTCTGTACACATCCTTCACTTCCCATTCGCCTTCTTGACCATCACTACGTTGGCCAACCAGATTGGACATTCAATTGGTTCAATGAAACCCGAACTCTTCAGTTTTTCCACTTCGCCCCGAACGGCTTCGTACTTTTCTATGGAGAAATTTCTCCTTTTCTGAATAACTGGTTTCACCTTTGGATCTATCCAGAGTTTATGCTCTGCAACAGTCCGATCGATTCCTGGCATGTCTTCAGCAGACCATGCGAATACATCACTATTTTGTTGAAGAAAAAACTTCAACTCTTCCTTGAACTCCTCCAGCTGCTTAGACCCGATATAAGTAATATTTTTTTCATCATCGGTACACAGCTGGATTTGCTCCAGCCTTTCTACTAGCTCGGGCCTTTGCATTTCTACTTCTTCCCGATCGTCTCGTACCTCAATTGGTAGAGCAGTCACCTTTCTGGGCCCCTCCTTGTCCTTCAAATAGGCAACGTAGCATTGCCGAGAAATCCTCTGGTCAGATGAAACTTGACCAATTCCCATCTCTTTTGGGAATTTTATCTTCAGGTGCTTCGTAGATACAATAGCACCTAACTTGGACAAAGATGGTCGCCCGAGGATAACGTTGTAGGCTGGAAGTTCCTGAACCACCAAAAAATTAATTCGGACAGTAGCTTCCTTGGGAAAACTCCCAATCAATAGGTCCAACTGGACAGATCCCTCCGCTATTGCAGATGATCCTGCAAAGCCATATAAATGTGTGGATGATGGCTCCATCAAGTCTTCATCCACCTTAAGCTTTTGATACACTTCATAAGATATTAGGTAAGCTACAGACCCTGTATCAACCAAAACTCTATGTACTTCTCGGCGAGCGATCTCTACCTTGATGATTATGGCATCATCATGAGGTAGACAAACGCCGCTTTCGTCTTCTTCACCAAAGGTGATAGATTCTTCACCATTTGGCCTCTTACGCTTTTGCGTCTCTCCGGTTCCAAAAAATTTAGATTTTGCCTTCAACCTCCGGAGTGATTCGTGCTCGGGGCCTCCAAATATTGTAAGAATCGGTGACCGAGTAGCATCAATCACCTCCTTACCCTTTTTATATTTTGGAGCCTCCTTCGGTTGTTCTGGACTAACCGAACGATCCCTTTTGGGGCCAGCTCCACATGGCTCCTCTCTCCTCTTGTTAACAAAACTGGACAAATGTCCCTGAGATATCAATCTCTCAATATCTGCCTTCAAGTGACGACAATCATTTGTATAATGACCGTAATCCTTGTGGAAACGGCAATATCTTTCTCGATCCTTCTCCTCCCCAGGTTTTGAAGGAAGCTTTGGGGGCCACTTCAAAATATTTCGCCTTTTGATTCAAAATATTTCGCCTTTTGATAATATTTAAAATATCAGCTCGAGGAGCATTTAATGGAGTATACTCACTTTTATCAAGAGATCTCTGCCGCCATGCCTGAGGCTTTCCAACTCGATCACGAACATTCTGCTTTGGCTTCTGTTTGGTCTCAGGAGCCTTTTGTTCTTTGGTGGAGGCTTTATTGTCCCCCTGGCATGCATCTAAGATCTCCATGACTTCCGCCTGCTTTTGGCATCTCTGCACAAACTCTGCATAAGTTGTAGGCATATCCTGAAGTAATAACTCCAAGAGTCTTCGGTTAGTGAGTCCAGTGAACAAAGCAGTTTTAGCTAGTTGCTCATCCAGATTCTCTATCTCCATTGTAACTCTATTGAATCTCTTCAGATATTCTTTGATTGATTCGCTCTTTCCTTGTTTGATGGTAAACAAGGTTTCCTCCGTCTTCTTGACCTGGATTCCACTTTGGAACCGCCCTATGAATTGGCGTGCCAACTCATCAAAATTTACGATCCTTCTTGATGGGAGGTTCGAAAACCACTTTTGCACTGCTCCGGTTAAAGATGAACCAAAAACCCTGCAGAGAATTTCATCAGAATTACCTACAACTGCCATAGTCTGCTGATAATAACCGATGTGGGCTGTAGGATCTCCAGAGCCATCGAATGTAGAAAAAGTTGGCAGACGGAAATTGTGAGGAAATTGGTATCCCGCAATTGGCTCGGCAAAAGGAGTTCTTCGAATAACTGAATAAATATCATCAGTTATTCTTCCTTTAGCCAATTGTCCCAGCTTCTGATTAATATTGGCCAATTCCTGACCGATATGTGTTGTATGATCCTCTGTAGCACGATCGCGACCTCGAACAACACGATCATCACGAACTACTCGTTCATCACAAATAATTCGATCATCACGAACAGCCCTATTATCACTAACAATTCGATCATCACGAACAGCTCATCTAACAGTTGGCGAGTGAGTTCTCACTCCTGTATCCAACCTCGTAGTCGAATCGGTTGAACTTCCTTGTGGTCTGTCAAACCGATCGTCCTGCCTAGGTAAATCATCGATTCCCCTAGGCACTCGGTCACTTCCACGAAAATTCTGACCTATATTCTGATCCCGCGGTAACGCACGCCTCCCTGGATCGCAATGATCAGGCTCTTGTGGTAATACCACTCGTCTGGTTAACTCACGGAGTGCTTGACTTACTTCCAAAAGCTGGATCTTCACTTGATCCAACTGATTCGGAGTGTCTTCTGGAGGATTGTTTCCCCCTTGACCACCATCTAATTCGAGAAGTGGTAAACTTCCCTGAGGAATATTTGGATTGTTTTCTCCAGGGATTTGGACACCAGTATCACGTTGAGCAGTGGCTGCTGCGGCTGCGACTGCTGATGATCTAGTCACCATAGCTTTCTAAATCGATTCCCACAGACGGCGCCAAATGATGTGTCCAAAATCTGCTCAGCCCTTAGATCTCCTTGATGATGACCTGCAAAACGAAAGCGTCAGATGTGGCCCGGCCGCTGGGGTCGGGAGTCCACCTCCGAAGGCTAAGTCAGTCGATGAAGTTAATCACAAACGGCTCTGCTAGAAACACAGAGCTAAGGAATGAATAACTGGAATGCGATCTAGATCATAAGCATATGAGTGTTTACGTCCAGAGGTGCGTGAATGAATCAGGTATCCTCCTTACCTTGCAAGTAAGTAAGGTTTATATAGAGTGTACCTTCGAATCTTCTTCATTAGATGTATTTTGAGCCTTCTTCGGATAGCCATTGGATCCTAACAGTTAGATCCGTTGAGCGATAGACTTCTACTAGTTTGGACTAGTAGAGGACTCCTAGGATAATCTCGTGGTTATTTGATGATTATGCCTCCAATAATGATAAGTGACAACTGTCAAGTTGTGTCTGCCATCATTAGGGTAATTAACCTAATCCATAAGTCGGATTAGGGCGTGCTTGTGGCTGATTCAGTTTTCTTCCTCAGCAAGCTATCTCCTGGACCCGGCTCGCTCGGAAGCGAGTCGATTCCCTTCGTCTCGACTGGGGTCGAGGGTCAAACCAAGTATGAACCCGGTTCGATCCTATTTTCTCCATATCATATTTCAATCGTCATTTAGTCTCATTTGAATAAAAACTAGACACAATTCATACCATCCAATCATTTAAATATGAGAACATGATAATTCTACATTTAACAAGCATAAGCATATTTTCAAATTCATAATTCAACATCTCAAGAATACTATTGGCATTTCAATTCAAGCAGTTCAATCAAGTCATTAAGCTGTCATCCGATCCCATGCTTTTCTATTCCATCCATAAAAAAAAATACATCATGCATTTCCATAATTTGTATAAGTGAACGAATAAAATCAATTCTATATTAACATGTGAATGCTACCTGTCTACTAAGTGGAGTCACCCACTTATAACATACATAGATTGGTCGATATCATTCACCTATTCTTGTTCCATGTGTGTGTCTTGATTCTGGTTCAATTAAAAGTCCGCTCTCTCTCCTGTATTCCGAACAATTATTAGTTGATTTTATTACGTGGGAGCCAACGGGGGGTTCCCCTTTCATTTTCTCTCTCCTCCTTTCTCTCTCCTCTCTCCTCTTTCTTTTCTCTCTCTTCTCCACGTTCTCCTCTATTCCTCTTCTCTCTTGTCTTTCTCTTCTCTATCCACTTCTTCTCCACTCCACTCCTTCTCTCTCCTCTCCACTCCTCTCTCCTCTCTTCTATTCCTCTTCTCTCTCCTCATGTTAATTCTTCTTTATCTTCTCTCTTTAATGGTTTCTCTCTCCTTGTCTCTTTCAACTTTTTCTCTGTCTCCTTAATTCTTCTTCTTCTATTCCTCTTCTCTCTCCTTGTCTCTTTCAATTCTTCTCTTAACCTTTCTCTCACCTCTCTTCTCTCTCTCTCTCTCTCTCTCTCTCTCTCTCTCTCTCTCTCTCTCTCTCTCTCTCTCTGTCTTTGTATACTATCTCAACATTTACATACAGAATCAAAGGCTTTCAATTTAACTTCCTTCTCTTATCTCTATGGATAAAATGTTACATGCACAAAGGTAATAAAAGATATCTTTTTATCCTAAGATTCTCTCTCTTCTTTCCCTCTTAACACCTCATTTCTCATTTTCTAAAAGTCTACCACGTTAGGTGAGAGAGAGAGAGAGGAAGGTGTCACTCGCTCCTTCTCTCTCTCCTCTTAATTCTTTTACGTATGAATTTCGAGGAGACACTATTCACTGTAAAGAAAGGAAGGTATGAGTTTATTCGGGACTACTTGCAGAGGTTCAACAAAGCTACAATGGAGATCGAGAACTTGGATGAACAAGTAGCCAAGACTGCTCTCTTCATAGGTCTCACTAACAGAAGACTCTTAGAATTGTTGCTTCAAAATTTGCCTGCCACCTATCCCGAACTCATACAGAGGTGTCAAAACAGGCTGAAGTGACAAAGATCCTTGACACTTGCCAAGGAGAGATGTAGTCAATCAACAAGGAGCAAAAAGCATCTGAAAAATGCCAGGGGTCGAAGGTGTCGAACAATGATTGAGGCAGAAAACACCGCTCAGGATGGAGGCAGTGTTTGCCCGACCGTTTGGCGTATACACCTTTGAATACTCCATGGTCGGAAATCTTAATGCAGATAAAAAATCAAGATATTCTGAAGTGGCCACCAAAGATGGTCGCCGAACTGGGAGAGAGAAATATGGAGAAGTATTGTCGTTTCCATAAAGACTACGGATATTATACGAACGAGTGCAAACATCTATAGGCAAACATTGAAAGGCTGATATCCCAGGGGCACTTGTCCAATTTCGTAAAAGGACGAGGTGATGATTGAGAAAGAAGAATGACTACTGAAAAAAGAAGGGAGCGTTCAAAAAGCAGAATCATCGAGCCGAAGCTCCTTAGTCAAAGAAGGGAAAGGAAATTATAAGAGCCAACCGATCTCCAATTCTTACCATATTTGAGGTCCCAGAGCTCGAATCTCTCAAAAAATTGAAAGCTAAATCTAAGTTTGTGAGTTCGGGAGAGGCACAGAAGAGTAAAAGACTAAATGTGGATGAGAGTAACACATTCAATGAAGATCTAGATTAATGAGGGGTATGCACACCCCATGATGATGCAATCTTGATCAATGTCGAGATTACCGTCGGGAGGGGCACAAGAGTATTGGTTGACACCTACTAGAAGTAGGAGATGGAGGAGGATTTGTTGAAGCCATCTTCTACTCATTTATATGGATTTGCTAGATCTTCAACAATTGTATAGGGATCAGTACAACTGAACCTTATAGTTGGAAATTTCCCCAAAGAAACCACTATTTGGGTAAACTTCTTAGTCGTTCGGGAGTTGCCAGCCTACAATGTCATACTCGAAAGGCCATCGCTTACAAAGCTGGGAGTAGTGGTGTTAACCAAACATATAAAGATCAAATTCTCGACTGATAAGGGGATTGGGGAGGTAACTTCTGATAAAAAAAACCTCCCAACAGTGTTATGTTTCATATTTGAAAGATACAGCTAGGGCCCAAAAAGGCAACGGCCCTATCGATTGAGGTTCGAGATGATCAAGACGAGGACAAGATGTAGAGGCCTGAACCTGTGGAAAAGTTGGAGCGAATCCAATTGAATTATGATGATGAAAGAAGAACAACCTTTACCGGGTCTAAACAACCAGGAGACTTCAAAGAAGAATTGAAGAATTTCCTTCAAGAAAACATTGATGTGTTTGCATGGTCGGCTAATGACATGCCCGGGCGTAGACGATTAGTTGAAGATCATAAACTATGGATAGATCCAAAGGCCAAGCCTATAATACAGAGAAGAAGAATTTTCTCAATTGAGAAACACGAAGCCATCAGGAATAAGGTCGAGAAGCTGAAGGGTTCGGGGTTCATCAAACCAATCGAGTGTCCGACTTGGTTAGCCAATGTTGTAAGGATCATGAAGTCGAATGGGAAATGGAGGATGTGTACTGATTACACGAACCTCAACAAAGCATGCCACAAAGCATTGCTATCCTTTGCCTTGAATAGATCTCTTGATTGATGCGACGGCCGGTTATGAAACTTTGAGTTTCATGGACACCTATTCGGGCTATAATAAGATCCTAATGAGAAAAGAGGATGAAAAGTTTATAGCCTTCATGATTGATCACGAAAGCTGTTATCACAAAGTCATGTCGTTCAATTGAAGAATGCGGGAACAACTTATCAGAGAACCATGAACAAAATCTTTAAAGATCTGATCAGGAAGAACATGGAAGCATACGCAGATGACATGCTCGTGAAGAGCCTGAAACGTTCGGGACACATCATTGATTTGTCAGAAGTATTTTCAGTCTTAAGAAAATACCAGATGAAGTTAAACCTAGAAAAATGCACTTTCGGGGTATCCTCAGGAAAAATCCTTGGATTCATGGTTTAGTAAAGAGGAATAGAAGCGAATTTAGTCAAGATACAGGCCTTGATCAATATGGAGCCTCCGAAGACTGTTCGGGACGTACAATGCTTAATAGGTAGAGTTGTAGCTTTGAATTGGTTCATAGCACAATAGAGAGAAAGGTGTCTACCATTCTTCAATACTTTGAAGGATCTAAAAGGAAGCAAAGAGGCACAATGGACAGAGGAGTGCCAGAAAGCATTCGAGAATCTAAAAATGATGCTCGGGAAACGCCTTTGCCATCCCGATCCAGAGAAAGGTGAGATTTTACAAATTTATTTAGCAGCTTCACCTTTGGCCGTAAGTGCAGTACTTGTTCAGGAGAAAGACAGGAAGTAGTGGCCAATTTACTATGTCACTCACGTGCTCCTAGATGTTGAAGATATTTTGAGATCAAGAAATAGGCGCTAGCTCTAATGATGGCAACAAGAAAACTAAGACCATATTTTCAAGCACACCCGACCGAGGTACTAACATCTTTCCCCCTGAATAAAGTTCTTTATAAACCTGATTTGTCTGGAAGAATGGTAGCATGGTCGATCGAGCTTGGAGAGTTCCAGGTAGATTTCAAACCCTAATGGCTATAAAGGCTTAGGCCTTAGCAAATTTTGTGGTGGAAACTACAACTTTAATGGAAGAAATCACCGAACCCAACATCCTAGCCATATGGGATATCTATGTGGATGGTTTGAGTAACAAGCAGGGGGCTAGAGCAGGAGTTTTGTTAAGAATTCCAAAAGAATTTATCAAATGCTATGCTCTAAGGTTGGGGTTCGAAGCAAGTAACAACTAAGCCGAATATGAAGCTTTCTTCACCAGCCTTCAGTTAGCAAAATCTTTAACAATATCTGAGTTAACAATCAATAGTGATTCTCAGCTTATTGTTAATCAAGTACAGGAAGAGTTCAGGACAAAGGAACCTAGGCTGCAAAGTATCAAGAGATGACACAACTTTTGAGGATAGAATTTAAGGAAGTACAAGTTTGTTAAATTCCCAGGAAAGAAAGTATTATGGCTGACGAACTCTCAAGGTTGGCAAATGCAAAGTAAAAAACTCTTGAACCTTCAGTATACATTGAGGAATTAAATTCCCCAAGCACCCGAACAAGAGAAGTGCCTTATATAGAGGACGAACGCTGCTGGATGGACCCGATTGTCAATTATATTAGGACAACAAACTGTCCGAAGACCCAAAAGAAGCCAGGATCCTCAGAGTTCGGGCGGTTAGGTTTGCAGTACTTAACGGTAGGTTATACCGAAGATCTTATGCTGGACCTCTACTCAGATGTGTAGGACCCAAAGGATCAAAGATTTCCTTGGCTAAAGAAAATGAAAGTATCTGTGAAGCACATATGGGCAGTCAAGCACTAGCGCATAAAATACTCAGTCTCAGGTTATGCGAGCAGAAAATGGAAGAGGATGCTTTGGAGTATGTACATCACTACAAAAATTGTCAAATTCATTCGACTGTGTCAAGCAGCCAGCGGTAACTCTAACATCATTCTTGACCCCATTGTCACACCCCACCCGCCAGTCTCGGTTACCCGCCCGACAACCCATGGGAGCGAACCGTCACAGGATCCACGGTCTTACCATCAATAATAATAAATGCAAGCAATATATAATCATGAGCAAGAATAAGTGCAATAATTAATGGAAAAATTATAGGAGTCAAAATACTCCAATAAAATAATCAAGGAAAGAAAGAATCAATGTTCAAAAAGAATAATGAGTTCAGCGGAAGCAAACAAAATAAATCAAATAAGTTTCTTTCCAGTTTCTTTCTCTAAAGTTAAGTAATAATTCTCATGAATCGCAAGAAAGGGGGTCCTCCAGTTCTTCTTCATACGATCTGCAAGTTGTCTGGTAATCCGTCCGCTACACCCATCAATGGGTGTTGTAAGCACACTCCATGCACCTGCAGGAGCTCCCACCGTGGCTATCTCCATTTCCCATTGCCGGTGCCACATCCTCTTCATAGGAGAAGGCTCCTTTATGGGAAACCAATCCATTTTTCGACGCATGGCCTCCATCTGTGTAGACTAATATAACACAAAAATGAAAGGAATGAATTCTGACTAACTCAGTAAGGATACATAGCTCTCATCCATATGTCAACACAATCAGCAATGTAAATATGATATGAATGATATGCAATAGTATGAATGCTCCTAAGATCTAATTGTGCAAGTCTCTAGATAGTTGACATGCTTTAAGATATAACACTAGCCCTCCTCTGGGTAGGTCTAGTCACTCTGATCCCTCACGGACTGGATACCTCTGTTGGGATCCTGGGTAAAGGGGTAAGTCCACACTTGGCATACATCCATGGCTGGGGTTTCAGTCAACACTCTCTTACCATGACCATTGGCATGAGTACTGGCGCATGTCGGGGTTTCTAATTTAATCCAAGTCATACTGGTAACATACTATATGAAGTCCAGATACATCCCCTATGGCACCAACCAACTCGGTTCAGTATCCTTCGCAACCTAGGAATGAGAACCCTCACAGACTGGCTACCGCTGTTGGACTCCACTCCCTAACACTATGGTCATCCACGTATTATTGGGGCGGATGCTCTCATGACTCCTCATGACACTCGGTCCACTCCTTGGATGTCCATGAGCCCAACTCTAACATGTGCAACCCTACCATTGCATGAACAACAGTGGACCACTGAGTCTCCGCACGGACTGGTTACCGCTGTAGGATGAAACAGAGTCAAGTCACCGTCGTCATGGGTCATCCAGTTTCAATTCCCCTACTGAAAGGGTAATAGCATGTGGGGTACCTAGCCATGCAACTCTAGACTCCCTAAGTATATCATCCAGTAATCATAATAGTGCTAGAGGCATCAGTAAGCATGTGTCCCATACCACAGCCCTCTGATATCTCAAGCTAAGATATCCCAATGGAATACCCTTTCCATCACAACTACACTACATCAATCATAATCATACCATAACCAATATTACATTATGATAAATGACAAAGTACATAAAAGAACGATACAAATAGCAAGTATATAATAAGATTAACATGCTAAATACAATTACAGTAAGATACATGATTAAAGAATAGTAAATAGAACAACTGATTCATCGTGTATATGTAATTGCATAAAAACAAGAATGCATGTCCTTACTTGTAAATAAGTGGAGGTCCTCTAAAACGCAATCCAATAATAATTACAAGACTTCCAGCAAAAATAGAGGCCTCTTAAATACAGTACTACAAGATCATAGAAGAGCAAGAGTCAAATCGGATAAAATCCAAAAGCCACATACTCACTATAACCTAGCCGGTCGCTTGGGCTGGTCGCTTAGGTCAAGTGACCGCCACAAGTGATCACCCCAAAAACATAATGTTCAAATTTGAAACTCAAGCTTCTGATCATCCGATTTCAATCTGATTTTGGAATGATCTCAATCCGAATTTCAAACCAAACAAGTTTATAATCACGGGGTAAAACGAAACCCTAAAATTAACACAGATCAATCACCCAAAATCCTTTCCATGATTAGATCCATCCTTTATACGAATGCACGGATTAATTTTTGGATAGGATCCCACCAAGAACAATTAAAAAGGGGATACCGTTACAAGAAGGATCATGAACAACCAAGACGGGAACAAAACTTCACTATTCAATAGTTGAAAAAGGAGATTGAGTGAATGGGGATTCACTTACCTCAACAAGATCAGCAAGAATAGAAGGGAAAAGGTTCCAAATCACCAACAACACTTCGCCCCCCTTCCAGCACGTCTCCACTGCCTCCTAATCGCCCAAAATAGCAATCCCAAATATAATAATGCGTTAATAGGGTGAGGGTTGCTATTTATAATGAGCAGGGGCAAAATTAGGGTATTTTCTCACAAGCAGAACCTGGTGGTCGCTTGGGGCGGTCGCTTGGTTCAATCTGCCTCTAGCAACGGCCCCCTAGTACATTGTTGTACAAGGGTGCTTTGCTCAAGGGGTTGAAACCCAAACACAACCTAACCCTAATCAACACATGAGGGAGGTCTTACCTTCATTACGAACATCTCCCGACATCACATGCCTTCTACCAGAGATCCAACTTCCTAGCAAGGCAGGTTGTTCATCAAGAGAATCTAGATCCATGGGTTTAGGGTATGGATCATGGACTTCTATCTGGATACTCCACACATTAACCCGACTAGACCTCTGGGTTCTTGGACCTGCAATATGCATTTCGGGTTCTTAAAAGAAATTTTGTCCCCGAAATTACAACGTACCTATAAGTTTGAAAAGATGGGGGTACTTAGTCCACATCTCATCTTCTTTTTCCCAAGATGCTTCCTCAAAAGAATGGTTCTTCCATCTAATCTTCACCAAAGGTATAGTCCAATTCCTCAACTACTTATCCTTTCGTTTCAAAATTTCAGCAGGTTCTTCATCATACGTGAAATCCGCACTCAAACCTTCCGGTTGATGTTCGAGCAACTGCTTTGCCCTTGCTAAGCACTGCCTTAGCATAGATACATGGAATACATCATGCACACCAACAAGAGACAGAGGCAGAGCCAACCTGTAAGCTATTGGTCCAACCTTCTCAGTAATCTCAAATGGACCAATATACCTAGGGCTGAGCTTCCCCTTAATATTGAAATGCATGACTCCCTTCATCGGCAAAACCTTTAAGAACGCACGCTCACCAACTTGAAATTCCAGATCCGACCTTCTTTTATCTGCATAAGACTTCTGTCGAGATTGAGCAATTTTGATCATTTCTCTAATCATACCTACCATAGTACCAGTGGTTTCAATTAGATCAAGGCCAAGAACACGCATTTCCCCAACTTCATCCCAATATAAAAGAATTCTACAAGTCTTTCCATACAAAGCTTTAAACGGGGCCATTCCAATCGTAAACTGATAACTGTTATTATAAGCAAACTCCACCAAAGCTAGGTGATCATCCCAGTTACCACTCATATCAATGATGCATGCCCGAAGCATATCTTCCAAAATCTGTATGGTCCTTTCCGATTGTCCATCGGTCTGTGGATGATGAGCAATACTCAAATTCAACTGAGTACCCAAGGCTTTCTGCAAACTATTCTAGAAAGGGGAGGTGAACCTCGGATCTCTATCCGACACAATACTAACAGGCACACCATGTAGTCTCACCACATTATCCACATACAGTATAGCCAACTTGTCCATAGTATAGGTGATCTTCATCGGAATGAAGTGAGCCGATTTGGTCAGTCGGTGCACTACCACCCACACTAAGTCATTTCCCTCTACTGGTTCAGGGTAGATCTGTAACAAAATCCATAGCAATGTCTTCCCACTTCCAACTAGGCACGGGAAGATGTTGCAAAAGGCCAGACAAAGGCCGTCGAACAGAGCTTTCACTCGTTGACAAGTTCCACACTTAACAATGAAATCTTCCACATCATTCTTCATGCTGGGCCACCAGAAATATCCTTTCATATCCTAATACATCTTTACACTTCCAGGATGGATAGTGAAGATGGATTGGTGGGCATCAATCAAAATTTCATTTATGAGGTCTTCAATAGCTGGAACACAAATTCTTTCTCTAAAAACAAGACCACCATCAAAGGCTAGGGAAAAATCTGCCACTTCCTTGGTCTTCGAGGTAATCAGGTCAATCTTCTTCTTCAATTCAAGATCAGTCGATTGCAAAGCAACAATCCTATCTCTCAAACTCGGTCGAACTGATACAACTGACAACAGCATCGGAACCTTCAGACAAAATATCAAGCCCAAATCTGACAATAGAGTATAATAAAGGCTTACTGAGAGATGTCAAATCAACACTTTCTCGATTGCTCTTTCTACTTAAAGCATCAGCAATCACATTATCTTTTCCTGGATGATATTGAATATCACAATCATAGTCCTTCACCAGCTCTAGCCATCTTCGCTGTCTCATATTCAACTCCTTCTGAGTAAAGAAATACTTGAGACTCTTATGGTTAGTGAAAATTGCTATCTTCTCACCATACAAATAATAATGTCAGATCTTCAACGCAAAAACCACAGCAGCCAATTCCAAATCGTGAGTAGGATAGTTATGCTCGTAGTTCTTCAACTGCCTAGAACCATAAGCTACTACCTTCCCATGCTGTATTAAAACACAACCCAAACCAACTTTAGAGGCATTGGTATACACTGTCAAACCTCTAGAGTCATCTAGTATTGTCAACACTAGAGTGTTAGTCAACCTCTTCTTGAGTTCTTGAAAACTCTCTTCAATGGCTTCATTCCACTAAAACTTGATTCTCTTCCTGGTAAGCTTCGTCATAGGGGCTGATAATCTAGAGAAATTCTCAATAAAGTGCCTATAATTACCAGCCATACCAAGAAAACTTCGAATCTCGGTGACTGACTTGGGCCTGTCCGAATCTACCACAACTTTAACCTTTGCAGAATCAACTTTAATACCATCAGCAGAAACAATGTGACCCAAAAACATAACTTTGGACAACCAGAAGTCACATTTGCTAAATTTGGCATACACCTTCTTCTCTCTCAAACGCTGCAAGGCAAAACTCAAATGCTGAACATGCTCTTCCTCGCTCTTTGATTAAACAGAATGTCATCAATGAATACTATCAAAAATTTGTCCAAGACATCCTGAAATACTCGGTTCATCAGATCCATGAATGCTACTGGTGCATTAGTCAAACCAAATGGCATAGCTTTGAACTCGTAGTGCCCATATCTGGTCCTAAATGCAGTCCTGCAGACATCACTAGGCTTCACTCTCAACTGATGATATCCAGATCTCAGATCGATCTTCGAGAAAACAGCAGCACCTTTCAATTGATCAAGCAAGTCATCGATCCTAGGAAGAGGATACTTATTCTTGATCGTCAACTTGTTCAATTCCCAGTAATTTATGCACATTCACATACTACCGTCCTTCTTCTTCACAAACAAAATCGGGGCACCCCAAGGTGAAACACTGGGATGGATAAACCCTTTGCTTATCAAATCATTCAACTGGGTCTGAAGTTCTTTCAACTTAGTTGGAGCCATCTGATATGGTGCCTTCGAAACAGGGGCTGCTCCTGGAATTAGATCAATTGAAAACTCTAACTCCCTCTCTGGAGGCAATCTAGACAAATCATCAGGGAAAACATCAGAAAAATCCCTGACAACATCAATATCAGACAATTGCTTCACACCTTCTGAAACATGTACAGAAGAGGAGAGAAGTCCAACATCTTTACTCCACTCTCTGACTTTCACAGTCGTAGCAACAATCTTCTTACTCAACTTCCCTTGATTCCCTTGATATTCAAACGGACTAGCATCCTTAGGATGAAACAACATTTTCCTCTTAGAACAAAGGATGATTACTCCATACTTCGTCAACCAATCCATTCCAAGTATCACATCGACATCCTTCATATCAAGCTTTATCAAACGGGCTTCCAAAACTCTACCAGCAATAGCTACTGGACAAGACTCAACCACTTCATCCAATCTAACAAAAAATCTAGTAGGAGTACTAATAACAAGTCCTCTTTCTAATTTCATAGGTGTAACAGGAATATGACTCATAAATGAGGATGCAATGAATGAATGAGATGCGCCAGTATCGAATAGTACAAAAGCAAAGGTAGATGATACTGCAATAATACCTGTCACTACATCGTGATCTGTCTCAGATTCTGTACCAGTAACACTGAAGACTTTCCCAAAAGGGGCATTCTGAGTAGGCTTCAACATAGCAAACATTTGAGGATTCGGCTTCTGAGTACAATTACGGGAATAATGACCCGCCTTTTCACAATTAAAGCAAGTCAAATCTATATTACCAATAGGGGCTGCCGAAGAAGGAATTGCAGGTCTCAAATTATTCACCACTGGACGAGGATTAGCATAAATCGGTCCAATACCTTGACTACCTGCAACAGGACGTACCAGTTCACTGCTAGAACCATAACTCGAGCCAGAGCTAAAGCTAGAACTAGCACCTCTAGGCTGAAAAGTAGATGCAGGATATGAAGCAGGCCTAGAGAATCGCTGGTTACGGTCCACCAAATTTTCCAGTTAGCTACAGATCTTTGGAGCTGATAATTTTCTCTCTCATTATCCTCCACTTTCTTTGCATTCTAAACCATCTCAGCATAACCCACAATCGGATGAATCGCAAGGTAAGTCTTCAAAGACGGTCTCAATCCCTTGAAGAATTTCTTCGCCTTCTCACGATCACTTCTAGATGCTTCCGGGGTAAAGAAAAACAATTCTTCAAACTTTTGCCGATACTCAAGGACAGTACTAGGTCCCTGAACAAGTGCCATGAACTCAGCTTCTTTTGCATCTCTCACAGACTTAGGAAAAATAATTCTTGCGAAGGCTTCCTTGAAAATATCCCAAGTAAGAACTGGGTGCAAAGCTTCCAGAATGGGTCTGGTCGCATTCCACCATGCATCAGCTTCATACTGCAATCTCTGTTCGGCACACAATCTTCTGAGCTTCGTTGCAGCGGATGTTGCGAAAAGCTTTCTCTATCTCTCTAATCCACTTGTTCGGAAACAAGGCATCCTTCAAAATTCCAATGAAAGCAAGGATTTGAAGCTTCAAAAAATGCTCCATCAATCTTGAACGAGGTCCAAGGGCAAAACCGTCAATATGGGCACCAGCTGCAGAAGTACCAACTCCAAAAGGATTAAAAGCAGCCTGGGCATTCTGTTGCCAAGTTGCAATGCCTTGCATCATAGTATTGAACTGGTTCTGCTGTTGATGCAACATATTTCCCAAGATGTTCATCACGTCCTGGATGGAGACTACAACAAGTGGTTCTGGAAGAGTAGTGTTTCCGCCAGGAGGAGGCATTTCAGTTCACGAGGTCTCAGTATTCACATTTCCACTAGGAATCTCAACATGGGTTTGATCATCACCACCAACTTCACTTTCCTGACCATTCACTACAGTGCGATTCCTTAACTGAACCATTATACGATAAGAAATCCAAAAATTAATAACACTGTAAGGTCAAGTCCGGAAAAGATTCTTCAAATCAAACAAACTTCAAACCAAAGCTAACATCATTTCACAGAAGCAACATTGAGCACAAAATCCAAAAATAATCAAATAGGGCCAAAATCTAGAATTCTATGCAACAGAAACTGGTCCAGTCGCTCAGGTCAATCGACCGCCACAAGCGACCTCCCCATATGTCGCGACAGTAACAAGTTTAAGTTCGGTTTTGGGGTTTCATTTCACTTCTACACCACTCAAAACACCACTAGGGCTCTGGGGATTTCGTTCTTAGGCCAAGGAAGATATTTTGGTGACTCCGTTGGCTTCGGATCTACTTCCCACGTGATCTTTACATGCTACACAAGTAACCTTCTCTCAAAACCCTTCTTTTCTATGGTTTGAATGAGAGTTCTACCAATGTACTTCCTTTTCTAGGTTTTCCTTGATGCAAAACATTCCTTTTATTCCATAAAACATGTCTAGGCATAGATCTACTATTCACTATGCATTTTTACTCTTATGGGTATCTCAAAGACATGCCCTAACTCTCATTTTCTCGTATTTTTACCCAAAAATCAGTTTTTGCACTAGATGGCTGCTCGCGGAGGTAGGAGAGTTCCTATTTGTGGTCAAGGTCGTGGACAAGGTCAAGGTGATGCACACAATCCAGTACACCTAGACTGCTTTAGGACTCCAGAGGCACAGGAGCTATACTTTGGCCACTTCAGTCATCGTCAGATTGAGTTAGGACAACCAGTTGTGACTTCGGAGCTCAAGCAGTTCTAGATTGAGGACAGGTTTGCGGCGGTAGGTTGGAGGAGTACACTTTTCTTGAACGAATCCGCCTATCTAAAACTAGTCAAGTTGTTCTACAACAACCTAACCTTCCATGAGGAGCCAATGGGAGAGAATGATACTAGGTTTATCATAGAGAGTTAGGTAGAGACCACAGACATTCGCTTCACTACTGAGGAGCTTGCTCACATCCTCGACGTTCCTTACATTCACTGTGATCAGTGATGGTTTGAGCTGGGGGTAGAGTCAGACGATGTCATCCACTGGGAGGAGAGGGCTCTCATCTACTCAGGCATTTGCATAGGGGAGTGCAACGGGGTTGAGTCAGTGACCGAGCTGCTTCCATCATGCCGAGTCATCTCACGGATCATTACACGGAACCTGCTGCCTAAGGCAAGACATTAGAGTGAGATTTCTCTTATGCAGGTTGTGATGACTTTCTCTATGTACACTCGCTACCTGATAGACTTGGCGTATATTATCTAGAATGCCATGATCTATAGAGTGACACATCCGAGGGGAGCAAACCTTGCATATGGGAGACTTCTAACTCGGATCTTTGAGCACTAGGGGGTCAACTTTGAGGGAGAGGAGGCCATTCCAGTCGGAATCAAATCTACTATTTAATGCAAAAACTAAGTTTAAACTAAATCTACTATTTAATGCAAAAACGTTAACTATGAATATGTGAAGATCTTTGGAATTATGAATCCCCGATGTTTTTCCATAACCGATATAACTCTATACCTTCAAAGCATATTAGGGATGGTCTTCCTAGATATGCCCTATCTTCGCAAGACTATCGTCCTTCGCGGAAACTTGGCACACTTAGTTTGCTGAGCTATAGAACATCTTTGGCCAAACTCAAACACAATCAACTATAAGATATAGAACAATCAAATTAATGAAATAAGCATGGTTCATCTACATCCCAAAGAAAAGGAACTAGTTACTCATTATCATAAAGTTCATAAGAAAAATAAAGATGAAACATAGGGAGAGAGAGAGAGAGAGAGAGAGAGTTGTGGTCTTCTTCTTCAGCAATGAGAGATGAGAGCCGCATTTGCCGTCTTCTTCTCTTCTTTGTGGCTTGCTTCTCTTTTATGTCTCCCGTACACAATGAATCCCTTCTCTTTATCCATCGATTTGACCTTTATTCTTTCGAATTTTGGGAAAACGAAAAACTGAAAAGTTGTAGATATTTTCGATATCGTTCCATAGCATCTTGAATCACCAAAATCCAAGCTCATACGAGATATATATGCCCAAAATACTGAAGGTAGGTCTGTTTACCCGATTTTCAGATTTATTACCAATTTTGTTCCTTAGACCTCCACCTGTTTCCAATTTGGCTAAAATCTAACTTTTCATGATTTCTTGAGCAGCAAGATTGAATGCCATGATTTAAAATCCACCAATATCTAATATATTTGCCAACTATACTCCATATTATCTCTAATATCCAAAATCACCTTATTCCTAAAAAATACACAAAAATACTCAATTAGCTCTCTTCAATTAAATAAGTATGGGGAATTAAATCAAATAAATAATGTTAAATGCATGCTTATCAAATACCCCCACACTTGAGTGTTTGCTAGTCCTTGAGCAAAATGAAACAATAAAAGTAATACGGAAAATAAAGAAAGAAAAACCTAACTCACTTTCGTAGGAATCACGGTTGCACTTAGCATGTGCAACAAGCCTTTAAACCCCTAGGTTACCCTAGTGGACGAGTTGTGTCTCGTGAGTGTTTGCAGAGAATATACACACAAAATTCTTAAGTGCTCTTCTAATTATTCTGGCAATAGTAAGAGTAAAAAGACAGATTCCAAGACAAAGACACTCCACTAAAGATTAAAGGGAATATAGGCACCCTCACACTTAAGCTCTTTACACCCTCTCTCGAGTCTAGCTCTAGGAAAGCAATTCAATCGAGAAGTCTCCTCTTATCTTCAGTCTACCAGTTCACCCTCAGATAAGACTAAACTAGGTACCAAATAATACCAAGAACTCAAGATCGAAGCAATATTGACCTTCTTAGACATTTCACCTTTATAAGCACATTAATTCACTTATTTCTTTAATGCTCACAGTTCTAGTCCGTGCAATGTCTTGCCTCTTAAGCTTTCCAAATGGCCTATGTAACGAGTGTTGGGTCAGCCGCTCTCAAGCCACATGGCCTTAAGGGACTAGGTGTAGAATACCCCTCGAACTTACTTACTCCAGCCAACTAGGCTACAGGCCAAGATTGGACCAAAGACACCCCAATTGTTTGACGCGAGGCACGATGTTGGTGACACCGAGACCCGGTTACTAAGGAGGTCAAAACTTTAAACTTCAGCATATTTTTTCTTTCTTTCTTTCTTTCTTTCTTTCTTTCTTTCTTTTTTTTTTTTTTTTTTTTTTTTTTTTTTTCATTATACTTCAATTCACTTCACATTTAAATAGTCTAAAATCGGTCTCAACTTGTCACCATAAGCACAAGGTAATACAAGACAACTAGATGGTCAAATCTTTTGGACTACCTGGAGTTCCTATTTTCTTATTCAACCTCAGTCTCAAAATGTAAAACCCATTACTTATTCTCTCAAGAGGGTGTTCATTACATCAGATGGGATTTCTAAAACACTTAAACTCTCATTTTGTATCTAAGCAAGGAATTAAAACATTTATCTTACCAAAGCCAGAAAAAATTGGGCACTTTTTATCTTTGTGACAATGCTCTACCAACTATCAACAAGTCTTACTCGAGTTGACACCCCCCCCCCCCCACACACACACACACTTAAATTTTGCAATGACCTCAGTGCATGCAAGATATATTAAAAAAAATGATAGAAGAAAATAGAGGAAAGAGTGTACCCGATGTTTGAAATCATGATAGAGCACGCAACAGTAAAACCTAACAACAAACAAAGAAAAGAGAAGAAAAAGAACAAGAAATAACATCTAAACAAATGGGTTGCCTCCCATAAAGCGCTAAGTTTAGAGTCTTCAGCCAGACTTAGCGAGATGCAGCCAATGGAGGAGGAGGCTAAAATCTAAATGTGAATGGTGACTGCTCCAAAGAAGTGGAAGAGTCCAACAATGTGTTGAGTTCCTCAATATTTAGGTTCGATTCCCCAAATGGCAAGTAATACTGCAGGGGATCATCAATAAACATGTTTGAAGTATAATCAGCCACTACCTCATCAATAAAGTTAATCGCAAAGCACTCTTCATCCCTATTTGAGCTTAAGGATGCATTGAAGATGTTGACTCTAAGTTTCTTATTGCCAAATGATATGTCCATGACACCCGATCTACAATTGATGCAAGCATTCGCAGTGGCTAAAAAGGGCCGTCCAAGAATGACGACTGGTGGTAACTTATTGGTAGTTGTATTGTCCATATCTAAGATAAAAAAATCAATAGGAAAATATTGATTCTCAACCTTTACCAAAACGTTTTCAAGTAGCCCACGGGTCGTTTGATTGAGTGGTCTGCCAATTATAGACTCACATCAGTGGATTTCAAATCTCTTAGACCAAATCTATCATAAATTGAACCAGGTAAAATATTCACACTGGCTCCCAAATCAAACAATGCTTTACTTGTGTATAAAATGCATGCTTTATGCCCTAAGATTTCACACATAAATGTGCTCATCAGGCTTTCGTGAAATCTTATGCATTAGCAATGTTAGATCATTAAAAGCACAGAGGATCGGTTGAATTCCATGGCCAATAGCATTCCTCAGCCCTCTAGATTAGTTGTTCAATTCTGTTGCTCTGTAAAGCTATGGA